>NC_141138.1:91035586-91238086 GCF_053477565.2 Lygodium microphyllum | reverse complement strand
ATGTGAAATAGGCTACAAGGTTTCTTCTGTCACTGGTCTATTTTGGCATTTCATATATATGGTAATAGATTTTTGTCTTTTGTCAAATTAAACATGATTTTAAGTTTTTCTTTTTATTGGATGGTAACATTTTCATGTTTCATATATTGGGATGCAATCTCGTGGTTGATAACTATTTATTTTGACATTTTTATGTAGTTGATTTTGTTGAGCTATGGCTAGAAGAACTAAGACTACTGTAAAGAAGTAGAAGGTTGGATCCTAGGAACATTGCTAAGAAAATCTAATAGTCCTCTAGCCATCCAAGCCACTAGAAAAAACATAAAAGGAGATTCTCACAGGGAGATCGGGCGATGGGAACACAATGAAATCTCTTAATAATGTAGTTCCAAAAAGCTGGCATTTCAAAGGGTGGTCAAGGAGATATGTGACAAACATAATCTCAATAGTTGCAAGTGGACAAAAAGTGCCCTTACTTGCATATCGTAGGCTATAGAGGATTTCGTAATTGAATTTTTTCAGGATGCATACATTTGTGTTGCCCATGCACATAGAGGGACACTTATGGATAAGGATATGATTATCCTACGAAGATGGAGATATAGATTCTCTAAGGTTTTAGAGCCAGTTCCTCTTACAGATGAGAATACATATAATATTCTTAATGTGCTACTATGCAAGAAGAAGGAGAAGGACATAAGTCCTAAAGTAGAGGATGTCACACATATGAGAGAGACACAAGATGGCATGAGAAGGAGGAAAAGACTACAAAGGAACAAGCAAAGAAATGGAGGGAGCATAAGAGGAGGAAAGCAAAAGAAAAGGAAGTAGAGCCACTGGGACCTTTAGAAGATGATCTACTTGCATAAATGGAGTTGTTATTTGTAGAGACCTCATCAAGATGATAATCATTCTTATGGTTGGAGAATAATTGTAAATGCTAGGAGATTGGTCAAGTTTATTTATCTTAGTGATGACTAATTTATAAAGGTAATGTGAAAGATGCTTAATTTTAAGATAATATTTCACTTAAAAGATAGTACATTGTAAAATAGCACTGAACTAATATAAATTTCTTTCAAATGTATGACATTTTTCTAATGATTGTTACAAAAGTGAGCATGTTTAATATGTACGAGCAAAGATTTTAAAGTACATACATGTCAATTGCATACAACAAGAATAATAAGACAAGGAGGTCACACATAAGGAGGGGGTAGAGAGTGTGGAAGTAGAGAAGGAGAGGCTCTCAATACCTAAGGCAACCAAAGCATTAAAGAAGGGCAAAAGAACTCCTAAAAAGGATGCTCCTCATAAAAGGAAATAGCAGAAATCAAATAAAAATTTACTGCAATATTTGAACTTTTATTTATATTGAAACTAAAGAGATATTTTTTTCAGTATCCTTGCACTGTATATATTTTTTCTTTAATATCTGCTTATAACTTGATGTACAAACTTACTCGTTTGTTGTTAAATTGGAATGTAAATGAAGATAGCAATCAATATTTTCATTCTATAAATCCAATCTCACTTAATGTAGTGTACATAATCATCTAACCTCTAGTATTGTAATAATGTCCACATTGAACCAAATATTAAGATCCACTACAAGATCTTTGCTAAAATCCTCAAGATTATGATCCAAAGCAACTAGACTACTAGCAACATAATACCATCTACTATAATAAAAGCTAATGATGAAATTTTGAGTGATAAGCATGTATTTGCAAGCAACAAGATCTTGAACTATCTTACAAGTTATCTTGCCTTCTATCTTGGTATTCCACCCTTCATCAACAAATTGTAGGACATGATCATATGCCAACCTCTTGACTAATAGCATGGCCTTTGATTTTTTTATTTTAGCATTGGAAAAGAAATCAATAAACACAATAATAGACATAAATAAACCAATTTTGCTTAGTCTACTTGAGATATTAGGTTTCAATATTCTCTATATCTCAAAAAAGATTTTACATTTATAGCTCTCATTAGTGGTAGGACTTGGTAAAGACCACTCAAGGCTTGTAAAATCAAGCAAAGAAAGCAAGGACATTGCTCCCCATTGGCCATTATGCATATGGATAATATAAGAATGGTCATTAAAAAATATTCCATTCTTTACAAGTTATGTTTTTCTCCCGTCTTTGTGTATTTCTTCTCCAATCAAACCATGGATAGCATCAATAATAGAATCGATGGGTTGCCATTCCTTAAGATTAGAAGGATAGACATCTACAAATAAAAATAAAATTATCATAATAAAACCTAATACCAAGTTTAACAAAAGAAATTCTTGACAATGAAATACTTTCAATTCGGTCTATACAATAGAAGATTTGAAGCTCGGGGTTCCAAATGCAACTGTTTATGTATAAATATATGTTGTACTAAAAACCTATTTTATGATTTTCTTATTGATCCTACCCTTTTAACCAGAGATGAAGGAGCTCTCATATCTCTGTCTTTTTCTACATTTTACTTATTGCATGGTAATCCAACTACCTTTGCTAATAATGGTAGGAATCTATCTTTCATTTGTTTGGAATGAATTAAACACAAATATGGATGCGATTTTAGAGCTTCGACACCTTGTTGAAGGTTGAATTTCTGTATCCATAGCAAAGAGAGGGAAAAAGAGAGAAAAATTATCACAAAGGAAGGAAAAAGACAAGAAAAACAAAACAAATTGGAAAAAAAAGATAAATAGCAGTCTTTTTGGTAATTTAAATTTAGTTTGAAATGTCATGATCATACAATTCCAAATATGTCATTAAAGCAAAGTGTCTAAGATGTTGAGGTAGATACAATGGAGCTTCTATGTAGAGATGCAGATTGAGAGAGAGAGAGAAGAGATAG
Source organism: Lygodium microphyllum (assembly GCF_053477565.2). Taxonomy (NCBI): domain Eukaryota; kingdom Viridiplantae; phylum Streptophyta; class Polypodiopsida; order Schizaeales; family Lygodiaceae; genus Lygodium; species Lygodium microphyllum. The sequence continues at coordinate 91,235,224 of NC_141138.1, read as the reverse complement.
AGACACACAATTTGTGGTACTGAAGAGTGTACCTCAATCATGTTTTAGATAGGTATATGTACTATGTATAGCATGGCCCTTACGGGTGGACACGAGCACTGCCCTTTATCCCAACAACCTCCCCCTAAAGGCAATGTGCCCAAAGGTAGAGGAAAAGAATAAGCTAAGTCCAAGTATGTACAAAGCTAAAGAGACGATACCTATACAATACCCATCATCTGTCGGCAATGGGCAAACCTCTCTGCTAGAAGACCCTTCGTGAGAAGGTCTACAGGGTTATCATCATTGTGCACCTTGACCAACTCAATGCTCTTGCTGTCAAGTACATCTCTAATGAAATGATACTTCACCTGTATGTGTTTTGTCTTTGCATGAAAGACAAGGTTCCATGCTAATATGATAGCACTTTGACTATCACAGTGGAGAACAGGAACCTCAGTAATCTCAAGCTCAACAACCAAACGTGATAGCCATAAGGCCTCTTTGCATGCCTCAGTGGCAGCCACATACTCTACCTCCGTAGTAGACAATGCATCACACTTATGCAGTGTAGATATCCAAGAGATAGATCCCCTTGTGAAGTTAACACATACCCTGTAGTGGACTTCCTACAGTCGGCATGTCCAGCATAGTTTGCATCCGTAAAGCCAATGACAGATGCCTTCTACTTACCAAAGGAGATGCAAAAATCCTTTGTGCCCTTGAGGTATCTCATAATACCTTTCACTGCTTCCCTACCATGTACCCGCTAACCACTTCTACTGCAAAGGCAATGTCGGGATGTGTAGCAACCGTAGCATACATCAAACTGCCAAACGGCTGAAGCATATGGAATCTTGGCCATTTCAACCTTTTCATAATCAGATGTAGGGTTTTCCTCTGCATTGAGTTTCACATATGGAGGCAATGGAACTCCGATTGCTTTTCCCCCCTCCATATTGAAACACTGCAAAATCTTGGATACATACTCCTATTGAGATAGATAGAGTAACCCCTTTGATCTATCTTTGAGTATTTGCATCCCAAGAATGTGATTGGCATCACCAAGATCCTTCACATCAAAGCTGCCATGAAGACTTTTCTTCAATGAATCCAAGGCATGAGTATCCATGCCAGCAATCAACATGTCATCAACATACAGAACCAAGATAATCAGGCTGCCATTTGCTGCCTTCTTGGTGTGCAAGCAGTGATCAACTTGACTTCTGTGAAAGCCCTAAGACTACATGAAAGTATCAAACTTATGATACCATTCCCTCAGTGCCTGTTTTAGTCCTGTTTCAATTTACAGACCATCTTCTCTTTACCTTTAGCAACAAAACCCTCAGGCTGTTGCATATATATGTCCTCATGCAGATCACCATGTAAAAATGCAGTCTTTAAATCCATCTATATGAGCTCCATATCCTCAATTGCAACCAAGCCCAAAATGGTTCTCGAGGTAGTCCTCTTGACTATAGAGAGAAGATCTCATCAAAGTCAATTCCATGTTCCTAGTTGTACCCCTTTGTAACCAATCTTGCTTTGTACTTTGGTGATGAACCAGAAGTGACCTTTATCTTGTAAACCCACTTGCATGGAAGATTTTTCTGCCCTTTAGGCAGCTGTACCAAGTCCCAAGTACCATTCTTACAAGTGATTCCATTTTCGACAGCATGGCCTTGAACCATTTTTTGATGTCCGATCTAGTCATTGCTTCCTTGAAGCATGACGACTCACCACAATCTATCAACATGACATAATCTGCAACATACTGCGCACTAGGAACAAACCTGTCAAGTGGTCTTGATGGTCAAGTCAATCTATAGAGCAAAGAATTTTAGCATTTGCTGGCTGCTAGGCCTGCAAATTTGCATTTACAGGTTGGTGTCTTGAAATACAAGCATGTAATTATGCATATACAGGTTGCTGTCCTGAAATTCCAGCATGCTATCTTGACAATTCAGCCTGTCCTAACTGCATGTTTTCAAGCTGAAACTGTGGTGTATCATGGGCAATACCTTGCTGATCATTTCGAGCACCATTTCCTACATTTTCAGGGGTATTTCTAGCAGGTATATGCTACTATCCACTAGGCACAAATGACTGTCTAAAAGGTACATCCTCCCTGAAAACAACCCTCTCGGCTTCCTTAGTCTTCTTAGACTGCTTATGCATGCAATCTTCATGAAAGATGACATCATTTCTACATACTATCTTTCTTTTTTGAAACTTTTCAAGCACTTCGTCCTTGCTACGAATAGGGTAAACCCATACCTTCCGAGTAGCATCATCGACAAATGTGACAAAATATTTCTTTTCTCCTAGAGATAACCCTGGCATCTGACATACATCGGAATGTACTAACTCTAGAGGTGAAGATTTCAATGAAAAATACTTTTTATGAGATGTTTGCGCATGGTTACCATAAACACAATGATCACAGTGCTCAAAATCAACATAATCAAGACAAGGCAAGTAACCCAAATGAGAAAGTACTTTCATTCCTATTTGACTCATGTGTCCCAACCAGCCATGCCACAAGGAAACACTTGGTTGCTTGGTCACGGAGACAACATGATCATGCACACTAGATACATGAAATGGATACAAAGTATCACTCTTCCAACCTCTGGCAATAACCCTAGATCTCTTATAGATCTTCCATTTTCCATCACCAAAGGTGGTATGAAAACCATCATCATCTAGCTGTCTCCTACTAATCAAGTTCTTCTTGAGCTGCGGTACATGGCTTACATTCTGAAGAGTGAAGATTGATCCATGCTAAAACTACAGTTGCACATTGCCAATGCCTGCAATGTTACATGTATAATTGTCCCCAAGATGGACAATACCATGTCGACCTCATGTATAGTCTGTTAACCACTCATGGTGAGGGGTGACATGAAAAGAGGCACCTAAATCCAAAATCCAAGTGTACATGTCATCATCCGTATCGGCTATCAAAGCATGTGCATTGAAACATGAAGAGACAAAGAGTACATCATTCCCATTGTCGCTCTTATGGACTGACTATATTCACCTCTTTGATCTCTACATTGCTCTTCTTAGCAGGCTGACTCTCTTTCTTTTCCTTACCGTCATCCGTCTTCTTGCTCTTCCCTTTCTCTTTCCTCCATTTATAGCAGTCACATTTGAAGTGACCCTTCTTGTCACAGTAATGGCATTCAACACCCTTACCATGTGATTTACTACGTCCCTTGCTATCAGATTTGCCTTGTTGTTGTGATTTGCCTCTAATATGCAAAGCATTGGAAGACTTACTAGATGCATTGTTCTACTGATTCATTTCTTCCATGAGTAGAGCACTCCCTACATCAGCATACAAAATCATAGCATTAGAATTGCTCATAGTAGTCATGAAGGTATCCCAGATCTCTTGTAGAGTGCAAAGCAAGAACATAGCTTTGAGCTCATCATCAATATTGAACTTCAAAGTGGCAAGCTGGCTGAAAATGGAGTTAAACTCACTAAGGTGAGTAGACATTGCAGTATCCTCTTTTATACGCAAATCCATGAGTTTCTTCAACCAGTAGACTTTGCTGCAACACTCTTCTAGGCATACAACTATTCCAGTCGCCTCCAAATGTCATAAGCAGAATCCGATTCAATATTGAACTTCAAAGTGGCAAGCTGGCTAAAAATGGAGTTAAACTCACTAAGGTGAGTAGACATTGCAGTACCCTCTTTCATACACAAATCAATGAGTTTCTTCAACCAGTAGACTTTGCTTGCAACACTCTTCTAGGCATACAACTATTCCAGTCGCCTCCAAATGTCATAAGCAGAATCCAACCCTTCAATGTTAAACAACAAGGAATTAGTTGGCTAAAAATGGAGTTAAACTCACTAAGGTGAGTAGACATTGTAGTACCCTCTTTCATATACAAATCCATGAGTTTCTTCAACCAGTAGACTTTGCTTGCAACACTCTTCTAGGCATACAACTATTCCAGTCGCCTCCAAATGTCATAAGCAGAATTCAACCCTTCAATGTTAAACAACAAGGAATCAGCTGGTTGAAAATGGAGTTAAACTCACTAAGGTGAGTAGACATTGTAGTACCCTCTTTCATACACAAATCCATGAGTTTCTTCAACCAGTAGACTTTGCTTGCAACACTCTTCTAGGCATACAACTATTCCAGTCGCCTCCAAATGTCATAAGCAGAATCCAACCCTTCAATGTTAAACAACAAGGAATCAAAAGTTGATAGCTCAATGGCCGAGTGTGCAAGCTCATTCAACTCATCCCAATTATCCTACTCTACATCAGCTGTTTTTGTTTCCTTTACTTTAATCGACTTTGCTTGCATCTTCTCTGCAACAAAATATTATAGGATTGCTTTTGCCAAACTACAAAGCTATGTGCTCCTTCAAGCTTCTTGATATACATAAGATGATTGTCACTGCTGCTAGCCATGATTCACAGCAAAATAACTGTATGACGGTAAATGACAGCTAATGCCAAGGAATGAAAGCTCCAAAATCCACTCAATAGTATGTTAGGAATATCCCCAATATGTATAGCAAGAACATACATCGATTCATTGCCCAAAATGCCTGAAAAGCATTCAATGATAGTAAACATATAAATTTCCTGACAAAAATAGAGTGTGGTCCTACAATTCAGGAGTGTAGTCCAAAAAGTCGTGACAATACAGGTGGCTGTCCTGCAACTCAAGAGTGTAGTCCAGAAATTATTGACAATACAATTGGGTGTCTTGCAATTTAGGAAATGGTCTTGAATGTACATCAGTAGACCTGTAAGTAAAGCTGATCCAAAAAATGAGCTCCAATCACTGCTCAAATGCATTCCGGAATCAAATCCAAGCATGTAACATCAACCATAAGCATGAATACATGGTATAGAATGCTCGAGACCAAGTCTAGAAGCAAGAAATAACTGGTGCGCAAATCGGATGCCATATGTGTACGTAGCGAGTGCCGGAAGGTCCCCAAGAACAAAGAACTCTACTTTAAGCTCAAAATCCAAGAGAATAGACTTGCGCTACATGAAGCAAAAAGACCAATTGGGTACAATCTCCCTCCATGCCTTGTGTGTGCGCTCCACAAAGCATGTATTTAATATTTTATTAATCTCTAAGCTAAAAAATAGCCCAAATTTACAATTAACATGTTTTAGCTTTTATGTTTTCTTTTGTCTAAATAAAGAATAAAGCGGTTGGGCATCCCAAGAGTCAGATTGTGCCCAAATACAATGACCAATAATGAATATTTAAACTGTGCGTCCATGCGCATACAAAATAATAAATATATGTCAAGAGCTTCAATAAATAAGTGCGTCAAAATAAATATTAGCACCACACCTAAGACGTGTGCCCATCAAAAATGATAATTTCTTCTAAATAACTTGAATACACACTATCGCCCAGTACTTCCCAGTGCCATCGTCGCCTGCTCTACACATCAACTGAAGCATTCACAATTGTTAAAAAATAATAAAATTAAACCGACAAAAGTGAATACCTAGCAGTCTTTAGCTACAAAATAAATAAATAGGTTGGAACTCTGTACTAACCTTAATTTAATATGCATGCGCACTCTAAACTCATAAAAGTCCATTAATTTAAATATGTATTTTGCGAAATCACCTGCTATGGAATCACCCACTTGCACATTAAATTAACGTGACGCCCGAAAAGGACAGGTGTCCCCGTCAACTTTTTGCACAAAGAATCCACCTTGTGTACAAGCCCCAGTAAATAAATATAATTTTACAAAATCCATTGCAAAACCTCACGAAGCCCACCGTGGAATATACCTCATGGCATCATAGCAAATCGGATGCCGTATGCGTATGTAGCGAGCGTCGGAAGGTCCCCAAGAACAAAGAACTCTACTTTAAGCTCAAAATCCAAGAGAATAGACTTGCATGACATGAAACAAAAAGTCCAATTGGGTACAATCTCCCCCCATGCCTTGTGTGAACGCTCCACAAAGCATGTATTTAATATTTTATTCATCTCCAAGCTAAAAAATAACCCAAATTTATAATTAGCATGCTTTAGCTTTTTTGTTTGCTTTTGTCCAAATAAAGAATAAAGCAGTTGGGCGCCCCAAGAGTCGAGCTGTGTCCCAAATGCATTATTGGTCATTGTATTTGGGCACAGCCCAACTCTTGGGGTGCCCAATCACTTTATTCTTTATTTGGATAAAAGCAAACACAAAAGCTAAAGCATAATAATGGTAAATTTGGGCTATTTTTGGGCTTGGAGATGAATAAAATATTAAATACATGCTTTGTGGAGTGCTCACACAAGGCATGGGGGGAGATTGTACCCAATTGGTCTTTTTGCTTCATGTTGTGCAAGTCTATCCTCTTGGATGAGCTTAAAGTAGAGTTCTTTGTTCTTGGGGACCTTCCAGCGCTTGCTACGTATGCATACAACATCCGATTTGCGCACCAATAATGCATACGCATTCAAAATGTCATTCATCCATTCTATTATTCCAGCAAAAAAATCTCTATCAAAACTGAGTGAAATCTCAATCAAAACAGTCTAGCGAATTTCTTATTCCATTGGGAGCTTTTTAATGGACTTCAATACATAGGCATATCATTCCTCAGTGTCTTGACATCACTTGAGCATGTATATGCATCAACATGCATGTCCAAGAACCAATGTCATTAAAGGATAGAGAGCTGCTTGTAAATTGTAGGCTGTGGATTGTGTATTCCAGCCATAAGCACATCTACAAAAACTGAGCCAGATCCTTGCCAAGATTAGCTCAAAATGGCCTCAAGACAATGCCACATGATTCCCAAAGCATCAAGTATTAAGATATCCAATAACCATCAAATGAGCATCAATCTCAAGAGAGCAAGTGCTGCCCTGTTTATTATAGATTTGAATTCTGCGTATTTCAGACCTGAAACTAAATGTATATCAATTCCAAGTGTAATACTACACTTCAATGCTCAATGCTGAGCATTAGATGCAAGGTTTGGAGCACAACCATGATGCCAAATGAAGAGGAACAGCTACTGTAGGTCCTGAGCATGCTAAAAACCAGATCTGCATACCCATGCTGATGGCGCCTTTAGCCTTGAAGAGATTAGAATGCTGGTCCAAGTGTTGGAGATGATGGGGAGGGTCCCCAAATGGCCAACGATGGCTATCAACAAGCTCCAATTAAGAGGAAAGCTTCAAGCTTCAAGAAAAGCTTCAAACCTTGTTGCCTTGCCTGTAGACTCTTCACAATGAACTCTTCTTCAACTTCAAGCTCCTGTACTTGAAGAAATGTCAAGCCCCTGATTGCCTGAACCAAGCTCTGATACCAGTTTGTTGAGGTAGTTGCAATGGAGCTTCTGTGTAAAGATGCAGGTTGAGAGAGAGAGAGAGAAGAGATAGAGACACACGATTTGTGGTACTGAAGAGTGTACCTCAATCATGTTTTAGATAGGTATATGTACTATGTACATCCTTGCCCGTACGGGTGGACACGTGCATTGCCCTTTATCCCAACATGAAACCCTATGCCCTATGTTATTAATGCAAATCATGTCATAATCACAACTATGAGATGATGAAAATAGATATTTATAATAAAAACCTATAGTAATATTGTATCCATGTCTATATATAAAATCAAATTTTACTTTTTTAAAAATAAACTTTTTGTTACACAAACTTTGCTCTCATCAGTCTAGAGAGCACTCTCTCTTCACATCCTAAAAGGCGTTTTCAAGACCTCAAAACTCCCCTAATGCTTTCATTGTTGGGTCTCATCCTTATAGGTGTCTCCCATGTATGCATTGGCTACCATAAATTCGATGGTTACATTCTTTGGATTGTTTGGCATGTTTGAAGTTGCATTCACAGTGCCTATGTTCACAGTTGCATTAATCTTAGAGCCTTCATTGTATTACTGTCAATAAATTCAACATTCATGACATTATTATTAGAGCATTCATTGCATTATTTTTCTCTATAGTTCAATGCAAATAGGATTTTGGCAATATTGTTGTCAAGGAATTCAACATTCACAACATTATTGTTAGAGCATTCACTACATTACTATTCTCTATAGTTCATTATGCAAATAGGATTTTGCTAATTATTGAACCCTTAGATGGCAACAATACTCACAAAAAAGGATAGTGATATTTTAATAGAACATGACATTTCATACAACATATCTTAATGTCAAGTGTGGAAGTATCATAATTGTACTACAAAAAGATAGAGCATTTGATCTGCAGATTGTCACACTACTTGCATCTAGAAGAAACCTACATTAAAGTCATGCATGTATCAATGTAAAACTAGAGTATTCACGAAATCTTGTGCAATTAGAGCATCAATGCTACTACATTTCCAAGATTAAATGTGTGATTATTGCATTTACTATGATCATGTTTTTAACTATTGTATCATGACAATAGTAGCAAGTGTACATTCAGTGCAAGGTCTCCTACAAGTGTATAAGATTGGGACTTATGCATAGTATCCATCATCATGCCATCATCAACCTTGCATTTGTGCTTTTTGAATAAGTAGCCATGTGCCATGGAATAAGGTTTATAACAACATTCATGGCAATGGCATTCACAATAGCATTCATGATACCACTCTGTGCAACATTCACAATAGCATCCACAACACCATTCATGATAGCATTACAAGTAGTGACATTTAGATTAGCATCCATGAACATGACTTGAAACTCTTTACGAAAGCTAACAAGTTTGTACTTATCCTCCGCAATGAGGTCCTTTTCTATGTATACATTATGTTTAGAAGTTGTTCACTCCCCTACAACGTTCACCTCTTCCACTTTGGTAGGTCCCTCAATTACTTTACTAAAACCACTTGCTCCCTTTGCATCAAGCATTATGATAACACAATCTCCTTTCTTGAACTTTACATTCTCCTTTGCAAGTGGACAAGTCATTCTATGAAAGCATTCACAATAATCTTTAGTTTATATATATATATATATGTATGAGAGAGAGAGAGAGAGAGAGAGAGAGAGAGAGAGAGAGAAGCACATGAAGTTTTTGGTGGGTACTAAGATTACCCTTATTCTTCATTATTGCCTTCATTTAGATATGATTGTATAGCGTATAGTGTACAATGGGTGCCCACCCGGCCATTGGCATTGGTCTTTACACTAACAACCTCCCACTTCAAGGTCAATGTGCCTTTAAGGGATAATAATAAGTGAAGATACTATCCAGTGCCTATCATCACTTTGTAGTGTGCAAAATTTTTAGAAGATAAACTCTTCATAAGAAGAGCTATAAGGTTATCATTTGTAGGAACCTTGACAAGCTCAATCCTCTTATCCTCAACAAATTCCCTAATGAAGTGATACTTTACCTCAATGTGCTTTGTCTTTACATGAAAAATGGGACTTTGTGCCAACTAGATGACACTTTGAATGCATGTCAAGGATTGTATTAAATATCATAAATTGTCCAAATATCCCTATTATCATTAGGTTACCTTGGCTTGAGTTACATAATCCCAATGTTGATTGGAGAACTTGAAAGGTTAAGCCATGGCAAATGCAATGACCTAAAAGGAAGCACCTAGGCTAATAAACATAGGAGCAAAAGCCTTTTCGTCTCAAGTAATGAAGAATTTGACATTTCTAATGTATGCAATTCCTACTGGTAAATTTGAAGGATGATAATGTGGATGATCCCCACCTAAATATACATAGTATAATGATGCATCTAAGAAGAAGCATGCAAAATTTCTACCAAACCACTGACCTTATGATTTTGCCATAGAGTTACAAGAAATAACTTAGTCTCCTTCAAGCCCAATTTACAAGTTATCTCAAGATCAACTAGCAAAGTTATAAAAGTGTATTGAGAAGAATCTTACAAAGGGTTTCATATATCACTCAAAATCTCTAGTAGGTGCTTAAATATTATTTGTCAAGAAGAAGGATGGGTTCCTTTGTATGTGTGTGGAACACATAGATCTCAATAAGATAATAATCATTACCCTCTTCCATTAATCCCAGATGGAAAAGCTCCTTGAACAACTTTGAAAAGAAATGGTATTCACCAAAATCAACCTTTGTAAAGATTTTAACCTTGTCAAGTTCAAAGAAGGTGATTATGGAAGACATCCTTTCATATGAGGTATGGATACTTTGAGAGCATTGTCATGCCATTTGGGCTTACTAATGCTCCATTAGCTTTTCAACGCCTGATGAATGATATCTTTCAATACCTAAACAATTTTGTGATGATTTATCTAGATGCCATATTGATATGTTCTAAGAGTAAAGAGGAACATGAGCATCATGTAAAGGCAGCTATGACAAATAAGATCATATACAAAATTGGAAAATTGCTCTTTTCACAAAATAAAAGTAGAGTTTCTTGAGTATGACATTTTTTAGAACAAAATCTCTATGAACCCAAAAAAAGTAAATATCATTAATGAATGGGAAGCACCAAATATTACATGGTGTTCAATCCTTTTGAAGATTTGCTAATTTCTATAGAATCTTGAAACACCCTATTAAGAAAATTTGGAATTTTCATATAGATTTTTAATTTCCAATATGGCTAATATTTGGCCACATGGTCAAATATTAGCCCCTCACTTGAAGGTAGATTTCTTTTTAAATACCATACAAGTAATCTTCCTAGTCCTACTTTCAACTATGGAGGTTAAGATTGAGTCATATGGTCAAATCTTTACTCATTTGAAAGTGGTACTTAAGACATTCCTAAATTCTCTAATGATAGAGCCATCATAAAAAAGTACTCTTAGATTGTTGCTCCTCTAATCAATTTAAGTGGAAAAGGATAAGTTTGTCTGGGATGAAGGGCTCGAGAGAGCTTTTCAAACTCTCAAGATAGTCTTCACATAAGCACAAATCTTATCCATGTAGGTCCAATTAAACTCTTCATCTTCATGACAAATGATTTAGATGTTACATTAGGAGTTATCTTATTTCTAGGTTGGTGATGATAATCGTGTTCATCCTATATGTTTTCGCCCATGGAAGTTCTTCGCTATATAAGTCAATTATGAAATCCATGATAAACAACTTTAGGCAATTATTGACTCATTCAAGACTTAGCATCATCTACTTTGAAGGGACTCCTCTCATGAAATCATAGTCTATACAGAATTTGGAGTACCTCATGACCTCTCAAGTCTTGAATTGTCACCAAGCGTGATGCAACAATTTCTTGTTAAGACTTAACTTCATTATCTCTTATAGACTAGGCTATCAACAAGGAAAACCATATGCTTTGTTACAAAGATCCTAACTTGCACCCAAGAAAGGAGAGATAGCTTATGATCAACAACATTCAATACTCTTGAAGCTTGAGCAACTCAAGCTTAATGCAATTATCAACAAGGCATGTGAGGATTTTACTTTTTTCCTTTAGGTAAAGAAACAAAATGTCCAAGTCCAGTCTATTAAAGGTATTAGAAACCAATTGCAACAAGGTTAAGAAAAGGTCACATGAGATTTTCAAGACATTGATAGTTTGATCTATTATAAAGGGATTACATGTGATTGAAGCCCATAAATTGTATCCAGCTTTTGGAGCAACCTTTTCAAGTTCGTGGAACTAAAATATTTTGCCAATCACAAACAAAGTGATGGAAAAATGGAGGGGGCAAATCAAGTGTTAGAATAGTACCTCCACGATCACTAGGACAATTGGGTGGAAGTACTACCTCTTGTCAAGTTTTTCTTACAATAATTTCTCACACACCTCCACTAGATATACCCCATTATTTGCCAAATATGGAAAACACTCAAGGATGGATGACCATCTAAATTATTGGGTGAAGAATCAAGCCACTAAAAATGTAGCTCAATGCTTGTCTAGTATCCACAAGGAACTATAGGTCCAAATTAATGAATCTCAAGAAAGATACAAGGAAAATATTGATCAACATCAAATGCAAATCCAACATACAAGACATGAGAATGAGTTTGGCTTCTACATCGTAATCTACATTCCTCCTATTCATGCCATATCCTAGATTATTAGAGACTTAGTCCATTCAAGATAGTTTGCCAAGTAAGTCTAGTTGCTAGCATTTACAACTACCCCAATCTATGAAATCCATCTAGTATTCCATGTGTCAATCTTGGTTCCATGTCATACATCAACGTTTCTAGCGAGAACCTTGAAACCACCACTACTAGTTGAGATAGAAGATCATTGCAAATATGAAGTGGAGGTGATTCTAGATTCAAGGAACTCACAAGGTAGACTACAATACCTTACCTTGTACATTCAAAGGGATATGATGTAAATGAGAAAACTTGGGAAACCATCCTCTAACCTCAAATGAGCACTTGCCAAAGTACATTTCATCAATAACATCCATTGAGGCTAAATCTCATGCAGAGAAGCAACACTGCCCCTAAGGAGTGGTGTTTCTTGAAGAAGATTCTAAAATGTTTCTTGTATCATTACTTATGTCAGTGCCAATATTATCACTTATGCAAGAACTTATTTCAAGTGTGCTTGTCTCATGATTATATCATCAAGGCTTGCATCATTACTTATGTAATTGATACTTGTGGCATTGCTTATGCGAGGCCTACCCTAGAAGCCTCCCTTGTAAGCTCCCTAGGCTTTTATATGAATAGGGGTCTTGGGCTACAAGCCCCTTGGGCTTGCTAACACCAATTGTGAGGCTTGTGCCAAGGAAGTCCTATACTAGTTCCAAGTCTTGCATAAAATTTAGTTGTGTCTTACCTTGTCTTATACCAAGTCACGTTTTGTATCTAGTCTTGTAATCAATTTTGTTATCCTTAAGATTCAAGTTCTTCTTGCATTATTATCTTGAACTTATGAGAGAAATGATCCTTGCTCTTGAAGAGCACTTGTCATGCCATAATAGAAAACAACTCTATTAACACAATCATGGTTGCATTTTGACTAGATAGATATGTGGCTGTCTAGTAAAGAAACCATGGCATTTTGAGAATATTTCTATATGCTCCTTAGAACCATGTTTCTCATACTTAACGTTGCGCAATAATCTAACCCTTTTCTTGCTCTTTACATTAATATATGCATTGCATGTTAGCATCCATGCCTCCTTCCACTAAGACAAGTGAAAGCATAAGAGGCTACTCACTTTCTCCTCACATGTCCAAGGTTCTCCAAAATATCGTGTTTCTTTATACACAACACGACCAATGAATTCTTTGTGGCACTCAATCTCAGCATAAAAAAGAAAGCTCACCGAAGGGGTTGATTGAGTGAGGATGACATACACTTGCCTCCATTTTGGGCTTTACAATACACATTCCAAATGTATGCATTCAAGGTGATAAACTCATGGGTTGATATCAACGATGAAATATTGTGCTAAATATATTTCAAATGTAGCACAAGGGGATTTCTAGAGAAATTAATGTTTTGATAACTTCTCTTATCACATCAATTTCTTCTACTTACATCAATCAACTTTGGGAAAAACACAAGTGCTCACCTCCCTCCACCTCTCTCTCTCTCTCCCTCCCTCCCTCTCTCTATCTCTCTCTCTCTCCTTTGTTCTATTGCTTTTTTCAATAGGTTTTAATATCGAGTCTAGGAGAAATTACCATTTTGAGCATTTGTCTTAGCTCTTACTTTTTTTCTTCTCAATAATCAAACATTGAGAAAAATATTTTTTCCTCATTTAGAAATTTATTTACACATAAGCTTTACTTCATATTACTAAATATTTTGTGGTTGATCACCATTATTGGGTTTGTGGTGAAGTATTTGACTTAGACAATGTGCAAATGCAATACAATGTCACAAGGATGCTTTTACTTGTCTTAAAGAGTATCTTTGTTGTGGTGAGTATTATTGGTTTTGATGAAAGGAGCACACTTCTGTCCTTCATGTCACTATCATACTAATTCTTTGGCTAATATAGATCTATGTGCTAAGAAAAAGGCCCACCAATGGGGGAGTGTTGGGACCCAAAATGGGCCCAACACTGACTCTCTAGGCACTAGCTAGGCCTCTCTACACTCAAAGAACACACCCTCTTAGCCACGTGGCTAGGAGCATCTAAGGGACACACCGCCCTAACTTCTATCGTAAATTTTGCATTTGTTTTGGATTGTAATCCAATGGTTGAGCCTTCCCCATACTCCTCAAATGGAGTCCCTACACATATCAGTGTAAAACATCACGTAAGCACAGAAAAAGCAGGCATCCCTCAGCTGAATGCCGTGGCCCCATTGCGGCTCTCCTTCACCTCAGGGATTGGCCTCTTGATGCACCACTAACACAAATAGCACGTACGTCACAAACTCCACTCTTGTCTTCAAATGTTCCAAGATATATATATATTTTCCTCACTAAATAATCCCCAAGGAAATTGAACGTCTAAACCTACAGCTTAGAATATCTCACATACTCAACGTAGGTCATATGCATGAATACAATTGCAATGCATCCAATAATGATACCATGAGTTGAGTGCAATGCAATTGTGTGTGAACCATAGTGCTCAATGATTTTATCATTTAGAAATCAGCATTGTGAGATGCAAATACATTTCTTTTAATGATTTTAATTTACATGTAACGGTGCATTGCTGAGGGTCAATATCGAGCATTCTCATGCTGCTAGACCCTCTTAAACTTAAACCATAAACGTCCTATATGCCATGCATAAGCAAAAGATCATAATTTAGAATCTTATCATCAATTAACCACCCTCAAAATCCCTCCTTCTCCTTACCGCTTAGGTTATACATGTGTTGATAGGTGTAGGAAGCATTTTTAATGTGTTTTTCTTTATAAAGTGATAAAGACTCCACTTTAACACAAAGAGAAGACTGAATTAAGGCTCATTCCTCATGCTCTAGCCATGTCACACATCCACACACATCAATCTTATTTTTTCTTATTTTTCGAATGCAAAAAACTTATTTTTTATTTTTCTTATTTTTTTATGCATAAAATATGATATTTTCTAATTTTTTGGCTTGGATTGATCATGTGTACTAAGAATTAATTTGATATCATTTTTTATTCTATGAGAACCCCATAAACACCACAAAAATCCCAACACCTCTCTCTCTCTTAATCGGGGTGTATTGAAGAGATACAAATCCATTCGAAAGTGGGGTGCAAAAAAAAATGCCCCCTTCTCCTTTCGGGAAAGAATTTGCATGTTTTTTCATTGACATTTCATTTCATGTCATTTATTAAATGTCCACTTTGAAAAAACCACTTTCACATTACTCCGTGAGGATTTTCGACATGTTTGGAGGGGCAAACAGACTCGGAATTACGATCTGATTGGACGGCTGACTCCAAGACATCAAAATCTATAAATCTTGACCATGTCACACACTTTTTGGCTCCCAAATCACATAGTTGCTTTAGAGCGCTAAACCTTGTGGGGATTAAATGGGGCCTCAAAGAGCCTTCGATCGATGAACGAAGATTTGCATTGGATTCCTAGCATTGAAATCCACTTAGAAAAACTCTAGCTTGACCATCCGCCACCATTCAATTTTGCATGAAAATTTGGTCCTTGACGCCTCCCGACCACTTTTCCGCTCCAAGAATGGGCTCAAACGCTTCAAAAACAGGTCCCAAAATCCAACTCTCAGGGAGGGGAGCACTCCCCTCCAAATATTAGTTAATAAATGAGTTAGGTATTCATATGCTTTATTCAAAAATCTTGGAACATATATGTGCAATTTTTTGTCAAGATAAGACACATGCAACCCAACATCCACTAGGGAAGAGGGGAGGGGATTGCCTCTCCTCCAATATGAATCAATACACCTATTATGTATCCATGTACTTTATTCTAATTGTTTTGAATATGTATATGTGGATTTTTTTTCAATATAAGATGCATACATCCCAACACCCCACCACATAGGGGACTCTCTCCAAAGATTCACTCATAGAGAGGGCAAGAGTTCTTGCAAGAGTCACATTGGAATATATTAAAGTTAGAGAGATCTTACTTCAAAACATAAGAAAATATTGAATGGGAAAAGTCTCTTAAAGGTTTGAAACTTAAGGTTTTTAAGATAAATGTAGTTTACATTTTCTTTCACAGTTTCTTTTCACGATCTCTCTTTTCATGTCTTTACCACTAATACATCCCTCTTTCTTAGTCCAACAAATACATTCACAATTTGACAAGTGGATCCATGTCACACAGTTTTCTAGCTAGGGTGATGCAATCTTTGAGGTGTTTTCAAAAATCTTCAACTTGGAATATGCACTCTTATTGATGGATCCCCACCTCCAAGTCATTAATGACTTTGTGAGTACCTTCACCTTTCACTTGTACTCCATGGATGGATTCAACTTGCTTTGGGTACCTTTAGACTTTTTGATGGGTATGCAAGAGGGAAAGAACCACAAAAAGGTGGTGAATAGGTGCTTGGCCCATATTTCTCCATGGCATAGAGCATGCACTATTCAGAAGCAAAACATTGAAGACACAAGTTCAACAGCTCCTACTATCACTTACAAGGGAGAAGAGTCTATCGAGGGGCCAATCAACCTTGAAGAGGAATATTGAATGGTTGGCTCTCACATTGCCATCTTCTTTTGAAGAGCCAATCCTTGACAAACCCAACCTTGTTTCCTTAACACCTATTAAGTTACATGGCATTTAATATCTAGGACTATATGATGTGTTGCAATACTTGGTGATGAAAGAAGAAAGTTATTGCCAAATCTCATCAAGGAGATTCTATCAATGACCCAATACACTATGATCATGGATGTGCATCTAGCAATAACATAGATTGGAAGATACATCAACACTAGCTTGGACACGGATATGATGAGTGTCATTATTGTTGCCTAGGTGGACATTGCTATGATTGAGGTAAATTATAGCTTATTGAAGGCCTAATTCAAGGCATTGCAATATGACCTTTTTGGACTAATGCCCTCAACCTGTATTGCAAGTACATTTGTGGATGCATATGCTCAAAAGTGTGGATCATTGTCAAATCAAGAGTTAAGCGACATGATGAGCTTGAGAAAGCAAGTTTTAAAACTTTTGTATATTTCCATGCAATGAGACTTAATCTTGGACTGCATTGGTTCATGAGATGCTAGACTTTGGTCTAGCTACTTAGATTCATATATGCTCATTAACTTTCTACATTAGTCCCTAGGATTAATTTAACCTAGGAATCTCAACCACTTGTCAACTCTACTTGGCACTAAAAAGTGACTAGCTAAGTCTAATCCACCTTTTACTAGGTAGTAAGCCAATTACTAAGGGTTGTTGCACCTAAATAGTGGAATTCATTAGCAATTTCTCTCTCTTACACACCTTCCAAGACTTACCTCACAACCATTCCAATACTCCAACTAAATTCACAAATTAAATCATATCCATCTCAAACCAATGAAACCCTCTTAAGGATCAACTAGTGCACTTAGCCTTCGAATAAACCAATCAAAGAATTTGGGATTGTATTGAATTGGGACTTAATGTTGTACAATGAAGGAATCAAGTGAATCCTACATTTTAGATTCGGGAGCATGCTTCACGACTACTAGATAACATGAGCAGATGTGTTCTTGTTCTTCCCGCATTAATGGTATTTCCAAGAGCGTTTCATGTTCTTGAACAGTCAAAACTCCAATGTTAGTATAAACATATGCAAGACCAAGTGATGTCATCATATCATCTAGTTTTGCAAGGCACTCTTTTGCCAATTGATCATCTTGCTTATTGATCTCTTATGCCATATCTATAAGAGATCTCTTGATCAACTTGGGTTTCAAGTTTGTTGGAGCTTCTGGTCGAGAAGAACATATCTTGCAAATCATTGAAGTTCATTGCACTCTTTGTTTTAAAGTCTATATCCTTTTGTAGTGTGAAAGCATTACAACCTCTTTGCTTGGCTCAAGCAGTAGTTTTTGGTCATAGCCAAACATGGTGACTATGTGGAATCTAGTTTGGATTTGTAGAGAGGTTGTTGGTCTTTAAGTGTTTCCTTGGCTATCCCTTACGGTTCCTTTTTCTTGTATTGAGGGATCCTTTTTCTTATATTAAACAAATGCACTAAACTATTGATGTTGGAATTTTCCTTTTCAACTTATGTGACAAAACTTCTCCGATTTTGGGAAACCTTGGCTCAAAGTTTAAAAGTACTAACAACTACCATGGGTTGTTGCTTGTTGACACTTGAGGGCTCTATTAAGATCTATATATATAGGCTAGGGTTGGAAGGACCCTTTATTTACATCTACATGCAAGAACCCTTGCCCGAATGAAGCCAAATAATGAAATGCATATCATTGCCTATGATTGTTACCCACTTTGCACATATATCAATGCCAACTATGTATCATTGAAGAGATCAATTAAGTATCCCTTTGTTGCTATTTGTAGGGACTCCATAGCTCTAGTTTTCCATTTCCGTGGCATGGGGATATCCACAACTCTTAATCAAAATCTCCTAAGACCAGTGAGCCACAAGTTTTGAAAAACCTTGCATACAATTTTCTAGGAGGAAGCTTTAGGGATGGGTAGCCCATACCCTTGTATGCACATTATCTCATGTAAGTCCACAATGCTCGATTGCCATCTTCCCTTCTTTTGTGGTGTTCCTTGTCACCTGGGGGAAGGATGTGCCATCTCAGAGGAGGCCCCACCTTGTTCTTTAGGTGGTACTATACACACTTTTGTTGGCAAGAAGTGAATAGCTTAGTTAGTGTACACCATGGAAGCTTGAGGAGAGTAGTATATGGAGAAAAGATAGAAACTAAGGATAGTAGAATGGAAGAATGAATGTGATAAGTGAAAATAAGAAAGAGAACGAACACCATTTTAAACCCTAAACTGGTTAAATGCAATTTCACATGTACAATTGATCATGTGGTTGTAAAGCCATCATTTTTTATGGAAATGTGATAAATATTTACAAATATAGCTATAAGATGGTCATCATAAGGTAGTTGCTAGAACCCCAATCTTTTTGATGTTAAATAAAAGGAAAGAGGCTCTTGGTTTCAAGTTTGGCGTTTGAGACTAGACACTAGACTTTGAATGAGGGTCCTCACGGTATTTTTCTAGCATAAAGTTTTTTTGACAATGCTTGCAATCACCTTACAGGTGCATGTGCAAAGCATCATCACATTCCAATATGGTTAGATATTTTTAAAAATATTTTGTTTGAAAGTATGTATCGACTTATAATTGGAATTAAACATTAGGGGAAATTTGAGGTCTCGAAAACACCCTCTAAGGGAGTTTGACCAAATTATTCCCTCAAAAAATGGGGACACATTAAAATTTATACAAATGAGCAATTTTCTAGAGATTACATTTTTAGAATCTACTCTTTAAGAGCTTTCTAGTGATATATGGGTTGATAAGGTTTAGAAGTGAAACAATGAAGTTACATAAAAATTTCCCTTTTGCCTAGGGAATATTACCATAATAGAATCTTGTAAGTGAAAAAAAATCTTTATGGAATCTAGACTCATCCAATATTAAAACCCCATAATGCTATATATAATTGGAAAGCTTGTGAAGAGTAGGTTCTAAAAATGCAATCTTCAATAAGTTCGAAGTTCATTTGCAAAAAAAGATTACTGCGGCTCCATTTTTTGAGTGAATATTCTAGTCAGACTCCCTTAGAGGGTATTTTCGATATCTCAAATTTCCCCTTATGTTATGTTTAATGGATTCTTATAAATGGTATCAATAGGAAAGTGTCGGTTAGACTCTAAAATGGTATCAGTAGGAAAGTGTATAATAAGTTTTAATAACTCTCTCCACGTTTTATATGTTTAAATGGATAATCATAACAAATGATGTAATCAAGTAGCAAAATACAACAAGAAGACTCATATTAAAGTTAAGAATAAAGTTCAAATTTCAAAATAAAATACTTGCTTCATTCAACTTGTTGAGCTAGTACAATAGGTTTGCAATTGGATAGAGTCACATGTTCCATGTATGTGGGAGATACTTATTTTTTAAAAAGGAATTACAAACAACATTTACTCCATTAGAATGAAGTACATCCTTCACTATTTGAAGATTCCTTACAAGTTGAAAATCCTTGGAGGTTATAGTAATATGCTTTGTATGCATTTATTGCACAATGGTAAGCATCACTCATAAAGTGTACCAAAAAGCCTATGTAGCCTCTTATAAAGCATGAATCCATTCTTTTGTGAAGCAAGCACGTCTATCCTATCCATGTGGTAGAAACCACCTCATGTCTTCTATTCTATAGATGTTTCGCACAATGTTGTGTACAAGTCTCAAGAGCTAGTCTTCAGATTGATGTGATCAAAAGAGTGTTGGTACTTCCTAATTTCCCTCACATCCATTATACTTAGCCTCCAAATGCTTTTCTTATGGGGATGTTGAGGACCCTTTTAGGATTGGTCTAACAATGTTGGGTTATGTTGAGAAGGAGATGGTTCGTTGGTAGGTTGAGAAGTAGCATTGTCAAACACTACATCTAAGCTAGTAGACCACTGACCGTGATGGCATAGCAATTGAAGCCTATGTGGCCATATGGAAGGCATGTCACACATATCTATGTTTTTGTGAATGCTTGAATGATTAGGAGGGAGTTTTCAAGCTCTGTCAATGAGGGCTAGATCAAACTCCTCCCCAAATCCTTGATAAGTTATAAACCAACTCAATGGCAACCACTATCAATGTTGAATGTCTCCCATAAAATCATTACTACAGCCTTGCCCTAGGAATTGAATTTCTATTGTTTAAAGTACTACACATTTTTGCAACATGGTTTTGTGAATGGATGAAATTCATTATGCCATCCTCAATTTGATCCTATCCATGGAGTATGCATTGGAGAGGAGTTTATTTCCTCCTCATAAACATGGAATTTGACAAGGCATATGACAAAGTGAGGTGGGATGTTCTCATTGCAATGATACATAAACTAGGTTTCAGAAGCAGATTCGTATCTATGGTCCACATCCTATTCATGAATGCAGCTATACTAAGGTGGGGGTGAATAGGTACCTATCTCATTTCTTCTCTTCCAAAGGTTGATGCATTAAGAATGCCATTCAAGCTAGACTTCTCCATGGACTCCCATTGCCAAAGGTCGATGCTATAGGGCATTCTTAGTGCATTGACCTTTCCAAAGAATTCCAAAGGTCGATGAAGGGATTATAAAGTTGGTTGATAATGTTTATATATTAATCGTCAAACAATTGATGAACTATGGAAGAAGGCATACCTTGGGCAATTATAGTTAAGCATGCTATAAATTTAGAATTGATTCTAGGTTGTAATTGGCCTATGCCTACATGGGAGGACAAAACTCCTAGTTATGCTTACATGAGAGGAAAAAACTCTTGCTATAGGGTCCAAGCTCAAAACAAAGGGATTCCTCACTATATCTAGGCTAGTGTAGCTATTAAGAGAGGTTCTTAAGCCTAACCTTAAATGGAAAGAAGGTCAAGTGAGAGGAGATGACATTGCACTATTGCAATGTATTTGGACCTTCCCCTTGGCCTATGTGGATAGACACCCACCAATTGGTATAACACTAAAATGGCAATAAGGGTGGCAAAGAAAAGAATGGTCAAATGTCTAGGATGATAGTAGAAGAGAGATGATAAAGCCCATAAGTTTATTTTAAGTCAAAAATAGGCAAATTGGACTTCCTTAACAATGCAAATCAAACATGAAAGTTTGACACTAAGAAAATTAATTGGGCTGGAAGGAATCAATAAATGCCTTGTCAATCATAAGAGCAAACTGACAGTGAAGATGAAGAAGAGAGAGGATTTCCAAAAACCATCAAGTGTCACTAAATTGATTGCTTATTATGCATTCTCTATTTAAAAAATTCACGTTAATAAATTAATGACTCACTTTTCTTTAAGTGTTGATGATGATCTAGTATGGCCATGAGACCATTTAGAGACTAGTATTCCTAGTGCATCACTTAATGAGGTGATTAGAGCACTGTGACGGGGATATCTGGTACATGCAGTATAAGTTATGAAGGGGGAAAGAAGTGTCTGCCAAGTGTAAGAGTGTACACAAGAACCAAGGAGTTACACATAAATGAAGATGGATTGAGTTCTAAGAAGAGAAAGTGCATTAGCATTGTGTATATGTATTTATGTGTGCATCCAGGGATGCATGGGAATGTTTACTTGTGTGTAATGAGCATTGCATTCATTTGGGGTCATCCTCTCCCCTACAAGTCAAGGTTTAAGGTCTTTTCTTTCATTAAGAAAGACGAGAGAGGGAATTCTCTCATTAATAAATACGAGAAACTTGATCCTCTGGAATGCGGAGAGAAGTGCTTTTCTCTTTCTAAGGTCTAAAATGACACAAGCTTTTGTGTGAAATTCAATCTTAAGGTTGAGGCCCAAGGAAATCTAATGAACTCTCCTTATCTATGACTCAAGGTGGTTGCATGGACCACAAGTTGAGTACAATTTAAAAAGCTATTTTTTGGAAAATCCATTTTTAAAATATCTCACAATAGAAAAACGATCTCTAAAAATGGGCCGCATGGGTTATCGAAAACAACGAGATCTACAACTTTCATGTTGGACGTTTTTTCATCCAAAAGAGATATCTCGAAATTAGTGCTGCAGAGTGGAACAACCACATCTTGCATGAAGATCAACTCAACTCTCTCTCCAAGAAGAGAAGCTCTTGAAAGCCTATAAAAGAGGAGGCTCTCCTTGGGTGTAAGGGAGAGGTGAAGGAAGCATCACTTTGCATGTATCTGAGATCAGAAGAGAGGTGCAAGTGATGTGGAAGCCCTACTGAAATCAAGTGATGTGGAAGCTCTGCTGAAATCAAGTTCCAAGAGGAGAAGAGAAGGTGCAAGTGCTGCGGAAGCTCTGCTAAAATCAAGTGCCAAGAGGAGAGCCCTACACATATTGTGTAGGAGAGAAGGAGACTCAAGAAGAATCAAAAGGTGCTAACTTCCAAGTTGTGCAAGTGTTAGCCGGTTGTATACTGTGCAAGGAACCCTGATCTTGTTTCCAAGATCTACAAGTAAGAACTAGATTATGTGTAATGGAGGAGCTTGCTCCTTGTCAATAATATAACTCCACAAGGGGGGGGGACTGGCCCATCTTCCAATTCCTAGTGTGTTGCCAATTTCTCTATCTCTCTTTCTCTACATCTTTCTTTTCTCTCATCTATTCTCCCTTTGTGCAAACATAATATTCGCCATATATATTTTAAGTATATAAGAAAGTTGAGTATGTATCTCGGATTCTATAACAGTGGTATCAGAACAAGTCTCTTTGCTTTTCTCAAAGTAAAAGCGATCCTTACAAGAAGAAGGTAAAGATGGCAATTGATGAACCACCTACAAGTGAGCAATTATAGGCTCAATTGACAGAGTATCATAGCTTATTGGAGATTCCCAAAGTACGTACATTGATTGACAGCTTAAGGGCAAGGGAAGAAGCTACTTATGAAGGATCGAATCCTTCAAAAGATGGTGATACTGGAGGAAACACCCTTGCACCAATTGATGGTGAAGATGCAAAACATCCAATTGTTGAGAAGCTTCCTAGAAGGAAGAAGGATTCTCGGGTTAAGAAGAGTAAAAAAACCTCACCTCGAGTGAAGCGGATAAGAAGGGAGTCATCTCCCTCAGCAACCAGCTACTCCCCTGATTACTCAAGTTCCTCCTCCTCATCTTCTAGTTTCTACTCTCTTGGTTCTAAGTCTCGTGCAATCCGCAAACGAACAAAGAGGGACCATAAGAGGAGCAAGCTTAAGAAGACTAAGAATTTCAAGTTTGGGGATAAAGACATAAAGTTTGACTCTTACTCCGGTAAGAGAGATCCTGCTAAGGCGTTAGCCTTTGTCAGGCAATTTGAAGTTGCTTTTTTTAATGGTAATTTCTCAGAAATGTCCAAGCTAAGGCATGTAGGCATGCACTTGAAAGACGCCGCTAGCAATTGGTGGCTGACTCTCATTTTGGAGGGAAGGAAACCTACGACTTGCTAAAATTTCAAGAAGAAGTTTTATGCTCAGTTCTTGCCTCCTAGTTTTGAGAATGATGTCAAGAAGGAGTGGGATTGGCTAGGCCAGAAAGAGCATGAAAAGGTCACTAGTTATGTGGACAAGTTTTGGTCTACTCTTCTCAAGGTTACTCCTTTCATGGAGATCAGTGATGAAGAGAAGAAAAGGAAGTTTGAAGCCAGCCTACTCCCTCATTTACACAAAACCATGAAGGTGTATCCACATGAAACCTTATCTCGCATGATGGAGTCTGCCATCATAGCTGAAAGTTTGCATACACTTGGTACATCTCGAAAGTTGGAGATGAGTTCTTATAGAGATAGACGAGAGCAGCTCTATGATCAACCAAGAGACAAGACTAATCGAAGAAGACCTACCTTTACCCATGACCAATATTCAAAGCCAGAGGGTAACAAGAAGAAGCGCAAGTATCTCTCACCCTCTGAGATACAAAAGTACAAAGAGGAAGAATGGTGCTTTCTTTGTGGTGAGTTAGGGCATATGAAGCTTGATTGTCCTCACAAAAGGAGGAAGCAAATGTGGTTAAAGATCCTTCTCTACCATCCTCAAATTCTGTTTCGGATGTGCAAGCTAACACTCATTCAAATGAGAAGAAAAGACAACTCTTAAAGGGTTGGGGGACACTCAACAATCAACGAGTTTTGATACTCTTTGATCCAGGGTCCACAAATAATTTTGTGTTAGTAGATACTGTTGAAAGGCTACAAATTCCACCGGATTGATTGGGAACACCAATTGGATCAGGTTTGATATTTGAAGGACTTACAACCAATTCTACTCCTATTCAAGGGAAGTTGGATCTTAAAATTGGGGATTACGGCGACCAAGAATCTTTTCTACTTGCACCCATAGGTAACTGTGATGTTATCTTAGGCATGCCTTGGCATTACAAGATTAGAAACCTCTTCCCAATTTTGTTAAGAAGACCCTTGCATTTCAATTCAAGGGTTGGAACATAGTATGCATTGCTGATGCTAGATATTGGCATGTACCAATGGTTAGTCATGTTAGCATTTCTAAAGAAATGAAGAAAGCTATTTCTGCGTACATGATTTTTGTGAGAGAGTCAAAAGAAGCTAATGATTCAAGGGCACTTGGTGCCTCTAATGAACACACAATACCAACTAATGCTTCTAAGTCTCAAACTTTAAAAGAACCCCTCTCTTTAATTGATCAAGCTAGACATGATTTTGTTAAACAATATGAAGATTGTTTTAGTGATTCACTCCCAGGAGAGTTACCTCCTAAGCACCCAGAAGATCACACAATTGATCTTATCCCAGGCAGTTCACCACCTAACCAACCGCCTTACTGAGTAAGTGCAAGTCAACAAGAGGAGATCCTAACACAAGTAAATGAATTGTTGGAAAAAGGGTTAGTTCAACCTAGTACTACTCTCCAGTCTTACTTGTTCAAAAGAAAGATGGTTCTTTCCATATGTGCATAGACTACAGATCTTTGAACAAGATCACAATCAAGAATTGTTTTCCTATCCCAAGGATAGATGATATCTTGGATAAGTTGCAAGGGGCTAGTATCTTTAGTCGCATTGATCTCAAGAGCGGCTATCACCAGATACAGATAGCACCTGAAGATATTCATAAGATAGCTTTTCGTACGACATTTGGACTATACGAGTTCTTAGTCATGCCATTTGGTTTGACTAATGCACCTGCCACATTTAATCGAATGATGGAGAGAATTTTCAGACCTCACTCAAAGTTCACAGGTGTCTTCTTTTATGACATTCTAATATTTTCACAGTCTGAAGAAGAGCATAGAAAACATATATATGTTGTTTTTCAAGAGCTTTGCAAGCATAGACTATAGTTCAATGCTAAGAAGAGTGAATATTTCCTTTCGAAAATTCATTACTTAGGCCATATTATTTCTTAGAATTTGGTGAGAATGGATCCTGAGAAGATTCGAGCCATTGTTGAAAGGCCTACATCTACTTCTGCACATGAAGTTAGAAGTTTCTTGGGCATATGTTCATACTATAGGAGTTTCATACGAGGTTTTGCGTATATTGCATCTCCTTTACATGACCTTACTAAGAAGGGAATGCCTTTTTGCTAGGGATCAAGGCAACTACAAGCCTTTGAAAGAATTAAGTTTCTTGTGACTCAAGAACCAGTTCTCATAGTTTCGGATCTTCAAAAACCTTTTGAAGCTCATTGTGATGCTTCTGGGGATTGCATTGGAGTTGTGCTTAACCAAGAGCATCATGCAGCAGCATTTGAGAGCCGACGCCTCAAGGACCATGAGCTACATGCTCCAGTATATGAGAAAGAGCTTATGGTGGTGGTACATACTCTTCAAGTATGGAAACACTATTTACTTGGTGCAGATTATGTTATTAAAATAGATCACAAAAGTCTAAGATACTTCCTCACTCAAAAGAAGCTCTCAAAGAAACAGATGCGTTGGGAAAATTTCTTATCTATATTTCATTGTCAAATCCTTCACACATCTGGAACTAAGAATGTGGTAGCAGATGCTTTATTACGGCGACCTGGAGTGAATGCAATCACAACTGTTTACCATAACGAGTTCATGGATTTACCCAAAATGTATGCAACTGATTTTGACTTCTCAACCATATGGGATCATCATCTTCATTCGATTGCACCTTACTCGATTCGAAATGGTTATTTGTATCATCATCAAGCAATTTGTGTAGCATTACCATTGCAATGGACAAAGCACATGCATCTCCATATGTTGGACATAGGGGTATTCTACCGACTACTCAATCATTGGAAATATATTTCTTTTGGCCCACTCTTAGAGCTGACATTGAAAGATATGTTCGTGAGTGTAAGGTATGCCAAAAAGCAAAGTATGACAGGCATAAACCACCTGGTCTACTGAAGCCATTACCTATTTCCAATGAGCCTTGGGAAAGTATAGCCATGGACTTTATTATGGAGCTTCCTCACACACAAGCAAGCAATGATGGAATCTGGACTATCATTGATAGATTCAGTAAGCAAGCTCACTTTATACCTATGCGAAAGACAATAAAAGCCAATCATATGGCTAAGCTATTCATTGCTCATATTTTCAAGCATCATGGCATGCCTAAGTCCATTATAAGCAAGATCCTTGCATGACCAGCCTCTTTTGACAAGCTCTCTTCGAGAACCTTGTGACAAAGTTAAAGTTTTCATCCTCTTATCATCCTCAAACAGATGGGCAGAGTTAAAGTGCTAATTCTACTATTTTGGACATTTTGAAATCTTGTATCTCTAATAATCAAAGAGAATGGAAAAAGTATTTTCCTTTAGTAGAGTTTGCATACAATAATACGGTGCACTCTAGTACTGGTAAGGCACCCTTTGAGATCATCTATGGTAAGCCTCATTTACCATCCATTCTTCTTATGAAGGATAAGATCTTTGCAACAGATGAGTTTGTTAGAGACATTGATACAAATCAAGTAAAAGCTGCTATCCAAAGGACACAAGAGAAGCATAAACGTGAAGCAGATAAGCATCGTCATAAGTTAGATCTCAAGTTGGGACAGTATGTTCTTCTTAAGTTTGAGAAGGATCGCTTGAAGAAGCAGAAAGGTCAAAAGGGTAAAGTGGTTAAGCTTTCTAATTGCTATTATGGCCCTTTCAAGATCACAAATAAGATCAATGATGTGACTTTTTGTTTGGATCTACCAAGTCATTGGAACATTCATAATGCTTTCCATATAAGTTTGCTACGTCCCTATATTGGAGAACCTCCAATGGAACCAATCAAGGAAGATTTACCTAACATAGAAGAAACAAAAGAGTTCCTTGTGCCTGAAAGAATTTTACACCATCATGACAATACACTAAGGTCAGGTAAGGTATTACGGAAGTATCTGGTTAAGTTTAAGAATTATCCCCCATTGGACGCTCAGTTTATGACTAAGAGAGAACTACAATACTTTCTAGATCTTCTTAAGGACTATGTATCCCCTCTACAGTTGAGGTCAACTATTTAGAAGTCAGAGGGATGTCACTAAATTGATTGCTTATTACGCATTCTCTATTTAAAAATTTCATGTGAATAAATTAATGACTCACTTTTCTTTAAGTGTTGATGATGATCTAGCATGGCCATGAGACCATTTAGAGACCAGTATTCCTAGTGCATCACTTAATGGGGTGATCAGAGCACTGTGACGGGGATATCTGGTACATGCAGTACAAGTTATGAAGGGGGAAAGAAGTGTCTGCCAAGTGTAAGAGTGTACATAAGAACCAAGGAGTTACACATAAATAAAGATGGATTGAGTTCTAAGAAGAGGAAGTGCATTACTATTGTGTATATGTATTTATGTGTGCATCCAGGGACACCTGGGAATGTTTACTTGTGTGTAATGAGCATTGCATTCATTTGGGGTCATCCTCTCCCCTACAAGTCAAGGTTTAAGGTCTTTTCTTTCATTAAGAAAGACGAGAGAGGAAATTCTCTCATTAAGAAAAACGAGAGACGTGATCCTCTGGAAGTGAGGAGAGAAGCAATTTTCTCTTTCTAAGGTCTAAAATGACACAAGCTTTTGTGTGAAATTCAATCTTAAGGTTGAGGCCCAAGGCAATCTAATGAACTCTCCTTATCTATGACTCAAGGTGGTTGCATGGACCACAAGTTAAGAGTACAGTTTTTTTTTTTGGAAAATTCATTTTTAAAATATCTCGCAATAGAAAAACGATATGTAAAAAGGGGCCGCGTGGGTTATCGAAAATAGCGAGATCTACAACTTTCGTGTTGGACGTTTTTTCATCCAAAAGAGATATCTCAAAATTAGTGCTGCAGAGTGGAACAACCACATCTTGCATGAAGATCAACTCAACTCTCTCCAAGAAGAGAAGCTCTTGAAAGCCTATAAAAGAGGAGGCTCTCCTTGGGTGTAAGGGAGAGGTGAAGGAAGCATCACCTTTCATGTATCCGAGAGCAGAAGAGAAGGTGCAAGTGATGTGGAAGCCCTACTGAAATCAAGTGCTGCAGAAGCTCTGCTAAAATCAAGTTTCAAGAGGAGAAGAGAAGGTGCAAGTGCTGCGGAAGCTTTGCTAAAATCAAGCGCCAAGAGGAGAGCTCTACACATATTGTGTAGGAGAGAAGGAGACTCAAGAAGGAATGAAAAGGTGCCAACTTCCAAGTTGTGCAAGTGTTAGCCGGTTGTATACCGTGCAAGGAACCGTGATCTTGTTTCCAAGATCTACAAGTAAGAACTGGCTTATGTGTAACGGAGGAGCTTGCTCCTTGTCAATAATATAACTCCATAAGGGGGGAGACTGGCCCACCTTCTAGTCCCTAGTGTGTTGCCAATTTCTCTACCTCTCTCTCTCTACATCTTTCTTTTCTCTCATCTCCCTCTGTGCCAACATAATATTCGCCATATATATTTTAATTATATAAGAAAGTTGAGTGTGTATCTCAGATTCTATAACATCAAGGATGACTTTTGCCAGGGTCAAGCGAGACTAGAGGGGGCTCTATCCTCAAACATGGGAGACTACTTGGAAAAGAAGAGTAGTCAATGTGTGTGAGGCAACTCCTAGTCCTCAACTAGAAGAGGCTCTATCGTCAAACTTTGGTGAATGCTAAATAAGAAGCTCCCAACCAATAATAGAATAGGAAAATGCAAGAAGATACTAATAAGAATTGTGTGATTTGTGTGATATAAAAGGACATTGACGCACACTTTTAAGAATTGCAAAGTTGCCACAATGGTTTGGAATCATATAAAATGGTGCTTTTGTTCAATAGGGTTACACAATGTTGTATCCAAGATGTGAGTAGCATTGTTTGGAGATAGAGGATTGATGATTTGGCATTCTTAATTCACCAAATTAGTTGTTCACACAACCATCGCATTTGTAATGTACTTAGACAATCTCTTCAAAGTTCTTCTACTTTGTATTCTACATCAAATGGATTTTTTGTGAGGTGCTATCAATAGATTTTTCTTTTCTCAAGGAAAAAAAAGGGATTGATAGATGAAGAAAGCCAGAAACTATTGGATATGATCCTCATGAAGAAAGAGGTAAAATATAGTATAGATAATTTGGTTAGCAAGAATTTTCCTCCCATGCATGCCATAAGCGATAACAACAATGGACCAACATCCTGCCTTTAGTGATGAAGCAATGTGCCAGTAGCTTGCCACCCATGGGACCACTCACTTTTTGAATGATGTGTCTAGAGGCTATAAAGTTGCGTCTACACTTCTAATTGAGAAATTCACAAACTTGACACCAATCCTAGTTGTTAGGTGTACAATACTCCCAAACCCTCTATTTTCTTTTCAAAAAATAGAAATATATTTCCTCTTAGTTCTGATAGTGTCAAGCTCGTTCTGATAGTGTCAAGCTCGAAGTGAAGTGAGGTGGAGTGCGACCCGTGAAAGTTGGAATACATGGTGCCAATCGTACTGTTTCCTCTATTGGAGGGACACGTGGAGGCCTCGAGACTCTCCTCCGCCACATTCTTGGTGGATAAGACACCTGGCTCGGGGGAAAGCCGTCATGCCACAACAGACGCACATGCTAACAGTCTCGTCTTCCCTCAAGGTTTGCCCCTCCTCCCTCCTCAATTAGGGATATCTCCTCTGCATCATGGATCCAACCTCTCTCCCTGTCTTGAAGCAACTTCTCCCCATCCCCACTCCCAATCGGCATGCTTGCTACGTCCAATTCGTCCATTATGATGATCAAGACATTGGCTACCTCCTATCCATCTACTGATGTCCATGGCACTACCCCCATAAGTGATCAGAGATTTAGGGGAGCCATGGCAGAGGTATTTAACAATATCGGTGGAAAGAGGTCCCATCCCTCTCTGCTACGTCTTCTTCTCCCCAGCATGCCGCGAAAGGGGAAAGCCATACTCAAGAGGTCTCGGTTCATCTGCATCCCTTTAGGTAGGAAGCCCCAAAGATATCGACAAGTTGCTAGAAGAAATGGATAGCAGTGGCACTGTGGGAAGCTCTAGTAAGCAATCTAAGGGCCAACCCAGACCTCCTTCCGCTACACCCGTGGTCGACTCCCCCCCTCCGAATCCCCAACCGACTCTGAAGAAGAAGCGGGCCTAGAAGGTATGTTCTTGGTTCGTATTCCAAATCTCAGCATATCTCATTGGATTAAAGAATATCAAACCAAAGCGATCTATGGCCTGTGTCATGGACCACATCTACCAACACAAGTCCTCAGAGTGTGGATGAGGGACCATTGGTAGTTCCTAGGTATCAGAGTGATGCATGCTAGGTATCTACCAAATAATTACATTCTCTTCCTCTTTGAAACCCAGCAAATGGCCGTCCATGTCATGTCATTTGGCCAATGGATGGTTAAGAACTCCCCGCTAACCCTATTTATGTGGGAGAAATCCTTCGACCCTCTTGGGCCTAAACCAACCAAAGTCCCTATTTGGGTCGAATTCCCCAACCTCCCCGACCATCTCTATCCCTTTCTCCATTCCATAGCCACCCCCATAGGAAAACTTTTAGGGCAACAACCCTGCTCTGACATTAACCCAAGATGGCACTCCCATGTGCTAGTCGAAGTAGACTTGAGCAAAAAATTGCGTAGCTCCGTCTTTATCCAAAGTGATAGTGGTGCGATTATGAGGAAGTAAGAAATTACATAAAAGAACATACCCAATTCTTGCTTTAAGTGTCATAAACAAGGGCACTTCATCAGGAACTTCCTTGAATGGGAAAAAGAAGAGGACACCAAAAACTCGAAAATAGAGGTGAAAGTAGTCCCAAAAGCTGGGGGCAATAAGGAGACAATAGATAGCTCTCAAATGGTACAGAATAAGAGATTAAAACGCCCCAAATCAAAGGGCAAAGGTAAGCAGACCTCCATCTCTCACTCTAATAATAGGTACTCCCCACGACTAATGAGTCTCAAAGAGTCGAGTGCAAAGTGCAACCCTAAGTGCACAATGAACCCCTTGGTTTCTAAGACAATAGATTCAAACAATGATGAGTTTATTGATGGCTGTCAATTTTTTAAGGAAACTACCGGCTTTGTCGATGGTTCAGAGAAGGGGTCGGAAATAAATCCCCCTCCACAGGATGGGCAATCAAAGGAAGGAGAGGATCTAGATGAAGAGGAGGAAGAGAGTCTCCCCTCCTCCAACCGTGGGGTAGGACCACATGAGGCTCCACCCCAAGTTAGAGAAAACTTAGGAGAGTTCCGAGAGCACCACTATAGGCACAAGAGACCCACTCCGATGGAGACAAACAATAGTAGCAGTAAGCGGAGGCATTCTAAAGTAGGAGCTGGGCCAAGTAGCCCAGCGAACTCTCCGGGGAAGGACAAAGGTAAGAAACCAAATAAAGTAGGTAAGAAATGAATAATCTTAAGATTATATCCTATAACTGCAAAGGACTTACAGAAAAGTCCAGAGCGATAGTGTTTCCCAACTGGCTACAGCTAAATGCCATCAACCCGGACGTCATCTGCCTCCAAGAAGTTAAAACTGTTGGAGAAAGGTTGGAGTGAAACCTCCTAACCATTAATAAAGATTTTACATGGCACTCAATTAAGCATAAGAGGGGGGGGGGGGGGGGGGGGGGGGGGGGGGGGGGGGGGCAGGAGGAGCTATATTTGGTGTGGGTCCCAATCTAAAACCTTACATACAAGAAATCCTCCTGGATCCAGGGGATTGCTGGGTTGGTGTTAGACTTAAGGACTTAGAGGAGTTTGCGATCATCTCATTATATGCATGTGTAGCTAATAAAGATAAGTCTAAAATATGGGACTCGATTAAACTTCTAGACTGCCCTATTGCCCTTGTAGGAGATTTCAACTTTGTAGAAAAACTAGAGGATCGATATGAAGGCGAGGGTACCATCCTCTCGGGCAAGGAGAGAGAATCCGGACTCAACCTTAAAGGATTCCAGAACTCAACCTAGAAAATGGCTTCACTTGGTCGAACAATCAACGAGGGCCCCTACTCAAGAAAGCCAGACTAGATAGATTCTATGTAACAATAGGGTTGATGGCCACCTTATCGATGCCATGACCAAGACATGGCACAACATCTCCCTCTTGGTGGACCGTAAACTAGTTCAACTCACTCTCTCTACCGCGGGCCACTCTGTTCGTGCGGGGTGGTTCCACGCTTATCAGTTCCTGTTTCGGATGGAGTTTTTCCAGAAAACCTTGGAAACCATATGGAGGAGAACTTTCTCTCTTCTGATAACCCCGACTAAGGCCTGGGAGTCAGGGACACCCAGAGATTCCTAAGAGAGGAAAAACTCCAAGTTATCAAACATAGGAAAGAAAAAAGGAACCTGATCTACCAAGAGGTTATCATGCTAGAAAAAGCAGTGGATGAAGGTCAGATAGAAGCACAAGAAAAACTATTGGAATCCAAAAGGTGTCTGCAGCAAGAGGAGCTCGCTGAAGCCGAATCCCTCCAGGTGTACTTTCGAGGATGGTGGGTGGGTAAAATTGACCGGCCCACGAAAGAGCAATTCAATTTGCTCAAACTCAAGAAGGAGAGAAACAAAATCCCTCTACTCAATAAGGAAGATGGACCTCGTCGGAGGAAAATCTTGAAATCGCCTATGACTAATTTACAAATATATTCAGCCAACCCTCTCAATCTCATCCAGCCAAGATAGCTGCAAGGGCTGAAATAGCTAGATGTCGACGTCCAGTAGTCCCAATAGCCACATCAAGGTTGCTGGAAGAAGACATAAAGGAGATAGAACTTAGTGACACCATAGACTCTTTAGCAAAAGGGAAATCTCCATGACTGGATGGCCTCCCCAATGAATTTTACCAAGAATTTGAACGATTCCTCCTCTCCCTGCTTATCAGGGTTTGGAAGGAGTCCATGTCCAAAGGGTCCCTTCCAAGCTGCATCAATGAAGGGGTAGTCAGACTAATTCACAAGAAGGACGCCAAGGAGGATTTAGCTAACTGAAGTCATATCATGTGTCTGTCCACATCCTATAAAATCTTTGCCAAAACACTAGCTCGAAGGCTAAGTTTCCACCTAGACCATTGGATTAGACGGGAGCAGAAAGGCTTCATTAAAGGTCGGTATATTCTAGACGCAATAATAGGGATGTGGGAGGGCATGGAACATGCTCAACGTACCAATCAAGATATTGTCTTTTTTAATATAGACTTCGATAAAGCATATGACAGGATCAAGTGGGAATTTATCCTCCAGTCCCTCCACAATATGGGGATAGGGCAGAGATTCATCAAATATGTTAGTGTACTTTTTGGAAATGCTTCAGCAAGGATCTCCATCAATGGAGTGCTTACCAATCCCTACATCTTAAGAAGATCCATCAGATAAGGATGTCCTCTTGCTCCCCTACTGTTCACCATAGCTACGAATGCACTTGGATCGCTGTTAGAAGACCAACTTAACCGAGGTAATCTCCAGGGCATCCATCTCCCTAACTCAGATAGGCAGATGCTTCTCAATTTGTTTTGCTGACGACACAAATGCAACCATCAAAAATGAAGATCGCTCACTTAAAACCTTCTGGATGTGCCTCCACAAATTCTGTTTGGCCTGAGGTTCAAAAATTAATCATGTCAAGATAGGCATTCGCTCCATTCTAGCTCCCCCACCCCAATCGTTATTGGATGAAGGATGCCAAGTCATCCAAGAAGGGAAAATATTTAGACTCCTAGGGATCCCTATGGGATTTGGGTCATTACATTTCATAACATCCCAGTTTATAACGTACTCTTCAGTCAAGCCTTCAATCAAGCATGCTTCCAAATCAAAAAACCTTCCCAACTCTTTCGCTCCATGTGGGCTTCTTGGCTTCAATACAAGATGGAGTTCTTGTTCGAAATTAAAAGAAATAAAATCCATGCTTGGGCTCCTAAAGACTCATTATGGTTTAGCCTGTGTCCCCAATCACAGAGGAGCTAGCCAAACCAGTGGGGAAGCTTCAAAAGAAAGGAATTCTCTCATGGAACAACCTTTGGGATAGGATAAATAATTCATGGAAATCACCACTGGCCCTTAAAATGGAGTTCTGACTTAACAATCAAGATCTCAATACAGTCGATAACAGAATTAATGATTGGGAAAGTGCTAATGTTGGTTGGATGTTTAGCAATCTGCATGTAAAAGTTGAAGACATTCATTGGAAAGGAAGACTACGGCTTCTCCCCCTCCTGCCCCTTCAACGGACGAACACAAGTTTAGTTGGTAAGCTCAACAAAAGATGGAACGTACAGTGGTCAAATGCACAGTGGTATTACAGATTTGAATAGGCATGGTCGGTCACCCTCCTCCCAAAACAATCAATTCTATTATAGACTATCCTTCACTATGCGGTTTGGACGAATGAAAAAGCAGCCAGTATGGGTAAAGGGAATGGACTATGCCCCAAGTGTGGTCGCCGGTCAAAGTCCATTCCCCACTTATTTATAACATGTCTAGCTGACCAAGAATGTTTACAAGAACTACACAGGCTACTTTACCCCCTTTACCCTTCCTCGTTCTCATGGAAAGAAATTCTTCTTGGCGAAGCCTTGGCGAAGCCAACTGTCTCCCCCTAGTAATCTGGATGGTCCTAAGAGGGGTGTATCTATGGGCCATCTGGACCTCCAGAAACGACTGTGTGTTTAAGACAAAATGTGTTCAAAGCCTAAACCCTTATTCATCTCCCTTGTTTGGTGGCAAGTGGCAGACATGAAGACTATCATCTCCAGGGATGAAGCAAGGAAGCTGCTGCAGAGAAACAATACTTCAATGGTGAAAAAGGAGAGGAAGGATGCAATGCTAGCTAAAGAAAAGGAAGCTGCCGAGGTACTCCTTTCCTTAAAGGAAGCCATCTTGGATGCCCGCCCATACCCAGTCTCGGTCCCATAGCGGTCCTTGACCCACATCAGTCAAATCAAGGCTGCATGGAGGCAAGGCGAAGTATCGATTCCTCCCCACCTTCCAGTGGACACGAGATATTTGCTTACCTTTTGATCATATGCTCTTGAAGGCGACTGTGTATCTTAACCAACAACCTAGTATATAGAGATACTTCTGTAGTTGATACTAGCCATGTAATCGTCCCAATAGTTTCTAAAGCTCCGCTCTTGGTGGTCCTCTCCCGCAGCTCTACAAAACTGATTATTCCCCAATGTAAAAACATCTTCACTTAATTCAACTCGCTGTTCTTTGCAATATATATATATATATATATATATATCTTTCCTCTTTCAATGGTGCATTCAAAGGTTAATATCATGCTTCTCACCATAATTGCAACCTCTCTCTTCTTCTTCTTCGTCTTCTTTATGCCTACACAACTCACGACAACAACAACTTTCCTCTAATAAGCAACCTCCCTCCCTCCCTCCCTCTCTGCGGCCATAGAAGAGGGGACAAGATGGAGTGATCCTTGCTCGTCCTTTGCAAGAGCTACCCGCCCTCCTCCCTAAGGAATTCCAAATATTGACAGACATATAGAGAAGGGAATGCTGCTACAGTGGAGGACAGTCGGTGGAGGGAGGAGTTGTCGGGTAGCTAGAGGTGGGGGCCGAAAGGCAACAGTCCTAAGGGGATGGCCAAGTGTGGTCAGAGGCACCAAAGCTGAGCCTTCACACGACATGAATGCCTTCCTCCAACACCTCCTTAACCTTCCAGGTTCTCAGCACTGCTCCTTAAGGACTCCATGGCCGCAACATGGCCTTCTTCATTGCCACCTCTCTTGAGATCCCCATGCACGTGATGAGCAAGGAGCTTGAAGGATCCCTTTTGGCCTGAAAGGCAGCAATCCCTCCATTGCCTCCCTAGGCCAAAAGGACAGGGTCCTATGAAGGCTCGGCTCTGACACTGTGGCAATCGTCCACTCCAAGGTCTAATCTGTATCTCTACAAGAACTATACCTCTCCCGCATGAATGGAATAATATGCCCTTTTTGTACAGCTCACACATTATCTCTCTTTGTGCTCAGGAAGCAGCTCTGCGACTTCAGTGTACATCTAATTTACACTTTGTTGGAGCTTTGATGTTAGAATGAATGTATCAAGTGTGGCCCTGATGTTGGGAGTTCTCTGTTTAGCCATTATAGGAGTGGCAATGACACATTGCTACTAGGCCTTCAGAGGAGGCTACTGTCAAACTAGACGTTCATGTTGTTCGAGTCCATGGAGCTCCAATTGCCCCTCTATTGGAACCTCTTCTGAGGTCCAATTCAGGAAAGTGCTTTTGGTTAATATAGAATCTATCTGTTTATATTGTCAACCTTTCAAAGACAAGGAACTCTCCTTAAAATGTACATCTGATGCACATGGTGCTCAAGTTTTCTTTTCTATTTTTTATTTTTGTGTTTTTGGGGCAACGCCAGGAGTGGCGGGGGGTTGTTTGTTGAGTGTGGTGAATAATTGTTGTTAGCTAGAGGTGTGCACTTGATATTGTTAGCATAGTAGCAATTACCCTCTCTAACAAGCATTGAATTGTGAGATAGTATAAAATGTAAAAGTAAATAGGCATATTAACAATGGTGTGGCTATCTAGTGAGCATTAAAGTGTGAGCTATAATCCTAAACAAGGTATGGCTCTCTCCAACAAGCGTCGAAAGTTAGAAATGGTAGAAATGTAGAAGTAAATAGTAACATTGAAGTGAGCTATAGTGCTAACACATGCAAGATAGTTGGGATGAGAGAGAGTGTATGTGTATTTCTCTTGTTTTTTGGGGGGGCAAAGGAGTGTATATGGTTGTTGACATTGAGTGTAGAAAAATGCATGGGTGTGTCTATGTGGCGGAATGTATTTTTTTATATGAGAGAGAGAGAGAGAGAGAGAGAGAGAGAGAGAGAGAGAGAGAGGCCGAGGCCTCAACAAGGTCTTAGACTACATGTGAATGGTTTTCATGCTATACATTCCTTAAAAGTTATTCATGAACAAAATGAGAATGGTAACTTTGGAGCTTTTTCATGGCACGATAGTAGCTCTTAACATAGCTATTCTTCCTAATACCTTCAAACTTCTAAGACATTTGCACTTTTGTTTTAATACCTTCTTACTTTTTCTTTGCAACCTTAGATATTGTTTCTCTTTCAAGTTTGACTTTATCTAATTATAATATAAGGGTGCTCCTTAGGCTTGAAATGAGAGAGAGAGAGAGAGAGAGGGATGTTGAGCTTGCAACATTAGCAATGTTTGATAGACACCCTAACACCAATAACAAGTGTAAAATGATACGTGTTAGTATGGACTTTGGAACTACAAACACACACACACACAGGTTTATAATCCTCTCTCTCTCTCTCTCTCTCTCTCTCTCTCTCTCTCTAATTTTAACGTGCAAACATGTGCTATTTGTGTTTTTGCAAGCAATGGGAAATTTTTATCTCTAGTTTCTTCTCCCCATTTCAAAACCTTATTCACTCATCAAAAATTTGTTTTTTCTTTCTTTCCTCAACCATTTTATCATAAGATACCCAATCAATCATCTATAGCCTAGAGTCTCAAGCCCCTAAAGTTTTTTGAATGCATAAGTCTTCATTAGCTCCACTCCCACCACCACTCAATATCATGTTCACACTCAATCCTATCTAATTGTAAATATTGGGATGCCATAGATAGCTTATGATAATGATATATAATAATTGTTATTTAGTTTTCAATGATAAGGTAGTTGGTGACAAGAGAGTGGCCATTTCACTATGTGATTGCTTCCCTTTGCTCACCAAAATGCGAAGCAAGCAAGGTGTAACCCTACGAGCTTCGCAATGATACCAATTGTGCAAAGCATGATAGCAACCTTTGACCACGCTAGCTAGTTAGAACCTAGTTGTGAGGACTTGTTAGAAACACAACTTGTTCACAGCCAAATGCAATATCCACATAACAAATTTCTGAAAATTGATACAAAAACCCTTCAACTTTAAATTTACAAATTTTTTCCAAGGCTTTGAACATTATTTCACCAAAATATAACTAAAGTGGGCTTAAGCTTTATCACCTTCTCTTGAAGATTTTGTAGATGTTTGCAATTCACTCGACAATAAACCTCAGCTTTCACCACTATTGTTTAGATATATCCCAAAACAAAAGTTTAATCAGAGAGGCTAAAGCTTAGACTACAGATGAAAGAGAGCACATTGAAATCAAAACACACACATACACACGTGAACATGTGCACGTGTTTTATGAAATATAAGATAAAAGCCTCAAATTTGCTCAAAAGGAGGGTCCAAAAAAATTAAAAATCCTCAATATAGACTTTAAGCCAATCAGATAATGCCACAGAAGTGTTCCAACTCTTAGTCTTGCTCAACTTTAATGACATTGGCCTAACAAGGGAGCATACTTTAATGACATTGGCCTAACAAGGGAGCATACTTTTTGGGCGGGCCCAGAAATTCTGCATCTATACACAACATGCATGTTCTTTTACAAGTTAGCCAAGAGTGTTCAATTTTAACAGTCTTGTTACCATTTGTGGTTAGAGCAGCAGTTCCTGAGCAAGAAATTACTTGCAGGTGAGTGCAGTAATAAAGTAGGGATCTATACTCTTATGGTATAACCCTACACCTTAACAGGGACACATTTTATCAGGGTCACATGCTGAGGTGGGTTACAAAATCCTCTCACCTTTGGATTCAAGCCACAGTCACATCTAAAATCTCGTCTGAAGTAAGCCCTAAGATTCATATGAACTCTGATGCTCGTCAAGAACCCAACACACCAGCTGGAGTAACACAATAACCGGTTCTTATTCCCAGGACAAATTTAAGCATGCCAACCGGTGGTTGTGGTATACAAAATCCGAAACCTACCTCCACCACTCTGCTGGCATTAGCTTATAGACCAATTTATCGATCAAGAAGAAAAGATTGAAACAGGCCATTTGGAATCCTCCACATCATACCCATTATGTAGGTTCACCTTCATGCCAAGTGCCCCTACCTTTTCCTAGCATTAAGATCTTTTTGTTTTTGTTTTTGTTTTTTGAGCCGGGTGCCTAATCAGACTCAAAGGTGGAACCCTGTGCCACTAGCTTATGATTAGTAAGATCTCTTTGAGCTACGCTTTCAGATCATCCTTTGTACCCTTGCTTCTTACAGCACATCAGCCCCGACCCCACCCACACTCAAGAACACCCATGCTACACAAGAATTGCAATTTCAAACTCAAACAGAGCTCATCAATGAATGTATATACCCATTAGGTACCAGGTAACTCCCAAGATACCAATAAAACACCTAGGTCCGTACCAAACAAATAACCTTAAGAAAGTTGCGATAAGAACTGCATAAGTCCTGTTTACAGTTCACCCACCTGTGCATCAGAAGGCAATCACATATTCATTACTACTCAGTATATATTGTAAAGTAGTAGGTCAATCAAGCTATTGGTGTGCACACCAATCACATTGTTGTGTACCATTCTATATTCAATAGACCAAAAGTTAGCAATGCATAACTTTTGACAGATGATGGTCAATGATGCTGTTGAAAACATGAACCAATGAAGAGCAGTTGCACTTTACACTCAGAAATCAATGATATTTTACCCTCTCATCCCCTGCCCAGTAATTTTTATGTCTGGGACCACTGGGACCTTGCTCACCTGATAGCTCGTGAGGTAATTTGGTGACCAGTGTCTCCAATGATCTTCTTAATTTACCAGGAAGTTTTAGCAATATCTTGTCGAGCTCAGCTCTTGAATTGTACTGAACCTTTGGACCCCACTCACATGCATAATGTAGCCATACAGGTTCCTGTGGGGCGCTAGCAGGATCAACTGCATGCAAGTACTCTGCTGATATAATCTGATAGTTTTTCCAGGCATCCAGAAAAAGTGTACTTTTCTCAGTGTCATTACGAATCCCAACTCCGACTCTGTTGTCTCCCTGCAGTACAAGCCCTGGATGTGGATAGCTTGCATGGCCATGTCGAGAGGCATAAACAGCTGGCTTGTTACCATGGACATATTCTAAGGCTGAAGCTGGCACCCAGTAGCCACCACTATGTTGTGCAAAATACACTTTCCTCAAATGCCCAGTGAAGTTACTAACCCTAAGTGTGATATGTTCCCAGTCAGATACATGTTCTCCAATTTTACCCAGTGGAACATCAATCATCCCTAACTTGGCTATAGAAGGGCCGTTGAAGGGATAATATATCCATACTACCAGATCAGTAAAGGTCCCTCCCATCATGGGCTTTACTTGTACATATACTTTGGCACTGGTAAGGTTTCCCTTCTTCACAACTTCTGCAGTTCCATCATTTGGCAAATTAATCCAGTACTCACCATCATCAGCTGCATTCACTGGCAAATTTGAGCCATCAGAAGAAATTTTCTCAGTTGAAACCTGACCTCTTCTACAGAGCAATGCTCCTTGTTCAAAGAACCAAGATACTGAAGAGGGAAGATAGGTCTCCTTTGGGTGAAAGAAGAAAACAGGACCAAATGTGGACATGAGGGCATGAACTTGATCAAGGGTGGGCATGCAGCTCAGTGTCGGAGCAGTACACTTCAAACAGGAGACATTGATGTCAAATGTTGAGCCTGAAGGGCTATTGCTGCAACAAAACGTACCAACTAGAACAGCATTATCATCTTTCCCACATCTAGCTGGATATGAATGCCAAACATTGAATGGAGACTTGCTACTCTTACTAGACCAGATCATGTCACTGGTTTTACAACAATCGGTAAGATCTGCATGCACGCACATGACTTCCATTAGACTGGGTTTCTCAGCTGAGTCTGTGACAATGTAGCCTAGTGGGCTATAGCCATCAGGAGGACAGGGCAGCCAGAAGTAGCCATTGGAAGTGTGATTTGCTTTTGCAGTACTGCTGCTCCAAACCAAGGTATAATCCACAGGGGCTGCAAGAGCAGGTTCGTGGGCTGTCGTATTTCCATCAGCGCAATTGAGATTCACTTCTGATGATGAGGCTTCCTTGGCAACCAGAACGGATCCATCAATTGAGCCTGTGTTTGCTTGCCCATAGTATCCCAGGCAATGATACCCAGCAGGGATGTTGATGGGCTTGAAGAAAGATGCCTCTTGAGGGCTAATCACGCCTGGGCAGGTGCTCCATACCTCGTCAAATGTGGTAATTTCGACCAGGTCCAGCCCCCCTATGCAAATATGGCCTGTGGCAAACCCTGTGCCTAAAAGCAAGAAAAGAAAAAGCATAAGATGATTTGTGGGATGAATGACACAAGAAGGTTTGGACAAATTCCCACTAGAATTTCCATATTGTGAATTAGTACAGCACCATGAGCTTCAACAAGCGAGGGACTGCATACCTAGCTAGGTATGGTCGGGGGTAAGTGTCGTCAGCAGCTCATGATGTTGAACACTACAGGGGAAAAGAAGGGAAAAAAGGCCCTTCTGCCATGGGAAAATGTCAAAAAGTTCGTGTGAGAGTGCCTCTATCAGGTTCT
The DNA here is from genome assembly GCF_053477565.2 of Lygodium microphyllum. Lineage (NCBI taxonomy): Eukaryota > Viridiplantae > Streptophyta > Polypodiopsida > Schizaeales > Lygodiaceae > Lygodium > Lygodium microphyllum. The sequence continues at coordinate 91,192,852 of NC_141138.1, read as the reverse complement.
TAGGGATGGGCTTGATTACATTCAAAATTAAACTAGCCTGCGAAAGGGCCTGATTAGAGGAGTGTGGGGTGCGCGCGCGCGCGGGAGAGAGAGAGAGAGAGATTTATATGTATATACATACCGAAAGGCCAGTCTGAAACAGGAGATGGAAGACAAAATGGTTGTAAGGGGCGCTGCACCAGATCGATCGCATCGTCTCTCCTTACCCACCTGCGGATATTCAGAAGGACGAGAGCCTTACGCTCAGATATAGTCGAGTCTTAGAATCAGATACAGTTGCTCAAACTCTGTTAATTTGAGAGAGAGAGAGACACACACACACACCCACCCACACGCCCGCACCTGATGGCTTTTCTGAAGGCTTTCATGATGCGGTTGGAATGTTGGGAGTGTGGGGAGGGAGTGAAGTAGGTTTTTTTTAAAGGGTTGCGGAGCCTTTCTAGAGGCATTTTGACTTTCAAGAGAAGGCAAATATTTTTAAAACCTTATTATCGAAAGGCAAGTAAAAAAATTTGCTGTCTTTTACAAACCTTGCTCTAGAAGGGTAGTTATGGTATGCATGCTTGGTCATTCTTGCAAGCACGGTTGATTGTGAGAGGGGTTTCTCCAAAATGAATCATATCAAGTCCAATGATCGCAATAGATTGTCACTCGAGAGCTTGAACCAACTCATGTTCCTTTCATACAATGGTGCTAAGGACCTTACAGATGTTGATTGGGATGCCATCTATGCAACGTGGGATGGATTAAAAGCTCATCGCAATGTTAATGTGGTAGCAAGAGAGTTGATATAAGAAAGTATAAGTAATGGTGTGCTTTGATTGTATTGCTATTTCATTTGAGACTATGGATGATTGTAGAGCTATTTTGTTGCCTTTCTAGACTATCTTAATTGATGGAGCTTTAGCATCAACTTGACATTGCAATTTTATTTTTGGTGATAGCATTATAATTTTTTTAATGCTTAAATAATTACTCATATATTATACTAAGTTTTAAATATTCTATCATCATATCATATCGGCATTAGATTTTTCTAAATTAATGGACACAAAAAACCAACAAGATGGCTTATATAAATGTCATAGTTATTTATTTATTTTCTCAAATACTATTCTATTAGCTAGAAATGCAAATTTTAGAATACATGTCTATCGAAGGTCAAAATTTTGAAAAAGCCCTTCCACAAGAAAGACACTTGTTCACTAGCCCTTCAATGGAAAAAACCTAGGGGACTTGCAAAAAATAAACGATGGAGTGAAGTGGATGATGGGTGTGTCGTAGAGACACAGCACGGCATAGCGTCCCCGAATGCCAGGTAAACCCAATTTTCTTTCGAGGTTGGGGAATAATAAACACAGCTTCGTCCTTCCGCTGACAGCCTTTTGGCGTGTGCTACTTTTGTGCAAACTGCCCCTGCTTTTTGGTGGGATGTAGGTGGTGAATTCCTCTTACGACAATGCCATTTAGTAAGGGTGGTTACACACAGTCTTGGACGGGTGGATTATGTGCAAGTTGTCCATTGCTTTGGTTATACATTAAACTTAGCCCAAAAGTTATACCAAAAGAGACTTGGCCCATTGGTAATAAGGTTGAGGTGTGTGGGGATTCAATTCTTGTTATTCATGCAATTCCCTTGTGCATTGGGTGCGCCCGAATTTCAGGACAAGGGAGATCCCTGCCCAAAAGTGTTCGCCAACTGCGAAAATCGGATCCAATGACCTGTTGGCACGTACTGCAATGGACGCCTCTTTTTCCACCTCCTATCTTGCCTAGTGTGTAACCGGCCTAAGTCTAGTAAGTAAAGTAAGATTTTAGCTCACTCTTCACAAAAAAACATTTCTAATTAGTATATACAAAGACTTTTAACTCAAAATTTTTATGGGATTTTTTTATCGAATTAAATGTATTTGAAATGTTTAAAGCAAAAATGTTTGTTAAGTCTATGATTGTAAATATTTTTTGAATTTGAAAGAATTTTTGTAATTTATTATACATTAAATCTCGATTTTTTGTGAACACTGCCCAAGTCACATGGGAGTCCCATGTAAATTTTGAAGACAAGGATGAACCATCCCTATGTGGGTTAAAGAGTTCTGTGTACACAATAAATGCGCATCAGCAACCACCATCCATGGAGAGAGAAAGCCTTCATCTGAGGAGAGAGAATGTCAAGAAGAGGAGCAAATGAGAAGAGAAACGAACGATAGAACACCACGTCATGTTAAGTTCAAATAGTTAGTGTCCTAGCTCTAAGTTACATGTTGCATATTTTGACTTTTTTTCTCTATATACAAAAGGATCACTTCACTTTAAAAAAAGACTTTGGAATAGTGTAGTACCTGTTTGCATGTGGCATGACCCCATGTGAGTCAAAATTGATAAAACTTAAATGGTATGTGGATATATGAATAGAAATTATTGTTTGTATTAAAACAACATATTATCATTCTCAAAATTTTATTGCCCTCCTTTTGGGCTCATTTTAAAGGGTTGTTTTGCTAGTTGTGTCAAGAAGAGAGGATATACCAAATGCTTTTAAATGGCCATAAGTAATCTATTTAACTTACAATTTGCTAGTTGTGTCAAGAAGGGAGGATATAACACATGCTTTTAAATGCCCATAAGTAATCTACTTATTTAACTTACAATTTGCTAGTTGTGATAACTGATATTAATGAGTAAAGGTAAATATAGTTACATCATGAAAGTTATGCCCCTTACCAAAACATAGAGTTTCTTCCAAAACACTTTAAAGATCCAGTGCGAATCCTTGAGTTGCTTCAAAACTAGTAAAATCTCATCCTTTAGTAAACCTATAGCCTCCTCAATGCTCTTGAAAGTGCAAGATCTGAACACACATGTATTCCTCCATGACCAGATAAACTTCAAGGTGATGGCAGATAGGAGACTAATCAGCCTCCAAGTATCAACATCCATCAAGCCTTGATCACCAAATAAGACCACTGAAAAGCTCAGCATGTCATTCAAATTTGCTTTTCTAATCCTTTATTTCACTTTCCTCCAAATAGGCCTCACTTGTACACAATCCCAAAAGAGATGTTTATCAGTCTCCATTGCTCTCTTGCACAAAGGACATAGAGGGGATATTTGTATTTTGTCAACTAGATGGCACCTGAGAGGGAGCTTCTTAAGCAATAGACGCCACCGAAATGCATTCAGTCTAAGAGGCGATGTAGCCACCCAGAGTCTTAAGTCTCTTCTTCCAAGTTCTAAAGCTAGCCATAGGGGACTCATTCTTCCACTTAGATTGCATAGAGAGGAATATGGCATTGGAGGGGACTAACATCCCGTAGAGATTTGCAATGAACTAGTGACTTGGCCACAAGGCTAACAAGGTCCTTCAAAACTTAGTCATCTTTTTTGAATGGTGAGGTCAGCCATGATGCCTTTAGATGAGTCATAACAGACCATAAGAAGTCAAGCTCCTTATTGTTTGACTCATATCTAATCCACATAGAATCAGTTTGCATCCAAGAACCTTTAGTATTGTCCCACAAATTGTCCCAGATTCTAATTTCTTTATCGTGCACCACTTTTGCTAGCCTATTGTTTCTATGTATCGAGGCACATTCTAGATCATAAGCAAATGAAGATAACCACACACTTCTGGAAAATGAAGAATCACCATGCATAGCTCCCTTGGAGGACCAAGAGGAGTCAGTTATCAGTTCTTGCCACTTAGCAACCAAGGCTTGAGCAATGTCAAACTGGGGAATTGATAACCTAAGGTGAGGGTAGGAAATAATATCCTGCCACAATAGATTTAGCCATGCACTACTTTGAATCTTAGCCCTCTCAATCCAAATTTTTAGTAAGATAGTCTAAGGTTGAGATGCATTCATCCTCTTGAGAAGAGCTAGAGATAGGTTGAGGGATTTATCTGCCAGACTCTCTAGTCCAACCCCCCCCATTCTTCCTATCTTATGTGATTAGGTCCCAGCTGATTTGAGACTTAGATCTCTCCCCAATTCTAAACCATAAGAGATCCCACATTAACTTCTCAATTTTGCCCCAAGTAGACTTACTGAAAGGCATCAGTGAAGCAATGTATACAATTGCATATGAGAGGAAGGTCTTATTCTTCCAGGTTCTGGCAATACAAACGTTTTGTCCCAATCCATGTTAATTAGTACAGGGTTAGTCTGTAGGGCAAGAGAGTAATCCATTGAGAGAATCAAATTTAATACCACATCATGTATCTTTCTTCCAAATACAAATCCATATTGCCTCTCATGGATAAGCTTGGCAAACAAGTTAACCCTTAAAGCCAAGGTCTTGGCCATAGCTTTATAGGTAAAGCTTAAGAGAGTGAATTGTCTCTAATTGGTCACCTTAGTGCAATCATGGGCTTTAGGAATAAGTTTAATCACCCCACTATTGAAATCTACATGCATTATTCCAGTATTCCTCACATGATTCATTAAGGTCACCAGATCATTGCTGCACGAGTTCCAAATTTTTTGAAACAATTCAGCAAGCAGCCCATCCTTTCCAGGAGTTTTCCCAAGTTTCATGCTAAACACTGCAATTTTAACCTCCTCCACTGTGAAAGGCTGATCCAGCAAAAGGGCCTGATTAGGAGAGATGGAAGTCAAGTCTTCCAGAAAAGAGCGAACATGTTGCCCATAGTTCAAAGGAGTGGGAGGAACAGTCCCATCACTTACAATCAAATGGTTTTTAAAAACAGTCGAGATTGAAGTATCCACAACCATCTTTCCATCCAGAATTTCAGCTATGGTTTTTTTTTTCCTTAGCTTTCACTTGAGAGAAAAAAAACTTGTTGGGTCCATCACCACAGACTACCCACTTACCCTTTAACTGAATCTTAGTTGCTCTTATAGCTTCTTCTTCAAGTATGCATCACATGGCTCACTTGCAAGGGTAGTGGTGCACAGATTGGATGCCGTAAGCGTGTGTAGTGAGCGTCAAAAGGTCCCCAAGAACAAAAGAACTCTACTTTTTGCACACAAATCAATGTAGAAAGCATGCACGACATGAACAAGAGACCAATTGGGTGCAATCTCCCCCATGCCTTGTGTGAGCACTCCACAAAGCATGTATTTTATGTATTAATCATCTTCAAGCTCAAATAATAGCCCAAATTACAAAATAGCACGCTTTTGGCTTTTGAGTTTACTTTTGTGCCAAATAGAAATAAAGCTAATGGGCGCCCAAGAAGTCAGGCATACCCAAGTACAATGTCCAAATACAAATATCTAAATCGTGCGCCCATGCGCATACAAAAATAATAAATAAATATCAAACGCCTTGATAAATAGGCGCGACAAAATATAGGCACCATGCCTAAGGTATGCGCCCATTAAAATATTGACGATAATTTGAATACACGCTATCCTCCAATGCTTTCCACTGCCACCGCTGCTATCTCTACACATCAACTGAAGCATTCACAATCGTTAGTAAAATAATACAATTAAACCGACAAAAGTGAATACCTAGTAGTCTTCAACTACATAAATAAATTAATTGGTTAGAAATCAATCCTAACCTTAATTTATCACGAGTGCGCACTCTAAACTCATAAACATTTATTAATTTAAATATGTATTTTGCGGAATCACCCGCTATGGAATCACCCATGTAACACTAAATTAACAAAACGCCCGAAAAGGATAGGCGTCCCCATCGACTTCTCACACAAAGAATCCACTTTGTGTATGAGCCCTGGTAATAAAAGTTTACGGAATCCACCGTGGCACAGAATCCACCCGCTATGGAATCACCCATGTATACACTAAATTAACGAAACGCCCGAAAAGGATAGGCGTCCCCATCGACTTCTCGCACAAAGAATCCACTTTGTGTATGAGCCCCGGTAATAAAAGTTTACAGAATCCACCGTAAAACCTCACGAAATCCACCGTGGCACGGAATCCACCGTGTAATATGCCTCCTGGCATCAGGCAGCTAGGACCAAGCTTCTAGCATTGGTAGCCGCTTCCAAGGTCTTCTTTCTTAATGCCACTTTATTCCTACCATAATCCTTCGCAACATGAGTAACTGTATCAAGAGACCTTTTCCAAGTACAAACAGGAGAACCTTTAGCAGCTCTGCTCCAATCATCCTCAATCCTCTTAACAAAAGCTTCATCATGTAGAAAGGGTGCATTCAAGCAGAAGGGTGGCGGCCACTCATTGTTTTCTTAACAGTAGAGTAAGTCTAAAGGAGATGAGAATTGGTACATGATGATCAGATGGCATCACTCCATCCAACAACCTATACCTCACACCATCTCCTATCCACCATGCACCACATGTAGCATATATTCTGTCCAGCTTGCTACCACGCCAAGTGCGCCCAATATGTTTTTTATGCCAAGTAAATTGTAATTCACCTTTTCGGTCAGAGACCAAGGCAATATCCCTTAGTTCACAAGCATTTTCAAAGTGCTGCTAGCTCTCTTTCCACCAAATTCATGGTGCCATTGCCACAAGATCTATCAGTGCCATATAAGGTCATGTTCCAATCACCCCCCACAAGGCCATTCAATCCATCCAAATGCTGTTGCAAAAATTCCCATAAACTAGCTCTTTGATTAGAATTAATAGGGGCATAAATCAAGCATAGCAAAAACACCTTAGTGTAGTAGGAGACACTGATTCCTATACAGCTCCCATCACCAGCTTTAAAGGCCAAACCAGGCAGCTCATCCTTGACTAGCATCATGGTGCCCCGTCTACCTCTGGATGCAATGTTAAAGAAAGTGCTATACCCATCAATCACAAATTTGCCACAGCCATCCTTGCCCAACTTAATCTCCTACAAGGCAATAACATGAGGTTTATGCTTTTTAATTAATCCATAGGTCATCTTCTTGTGAAGGTCAAAGGTAAATCTGTGCACATTCCAAGTACATAATTTTAACTTAGAGAAGAGAGGTCCTCTCAGAGTAGTGAGGGAGGATCTTCAATAAATCCACAACCATCCAAAGGAGCATATACATTTCTGTCAACCAGAGGATTCCTTGCAAGGCTTTTGATCGAGAGCTTAGAACTCTTTTTCTTGTCACCCTTTGAATCCATCGACTTGGGGGGCATATTCTCCTTATCCTTACTAGTAGAGCTACTGTTAGCAAAACCATATGATACCTTGCAGCTACGTGGGAGTTCCTTGAGTGGTGAGGTCATGGCAGCTTTGCCCACCAACTCATTTTGTTTGCCAAAATCCGTAGGATGCTTCTCCAGCTTGTTGATACATTTGAGCATCCTAACTAGATGGCGGAGAAGGAATTTCTTTATCAATCTGCATGCCTTTGCTAGGCTCAAAGAAGTTTCCACCTGTTTTATTCTTAGGAGTAGCATTAGCTTCTTTGACTGGATTCTTAGATAGGCAAGCCCAGGCAAAATGACCACTAGATTTACACAGATAGCAAGAGTCAGGGAAGGCAAAAAATTTAACATTAAGTACAATTTCCATACCATTAGCATCTTGTAAGTGCTGATAGTCAAGAGGAACATTCCTACGATCCTAGAGTATGCAGGCGTGACAAGTCAGCCTAAGCATCCCCCACAGGGTTGCTTAAACAAAACCTTGCCCATCGTAGCAGCAATAGTAGATGTCTTCTCCACCAGCCAAGGAGGCATATCAATAAAATCCACCCAAATAGGGCATTCATGCTGCAGCACTCCATCTAGGGAAAAGAAAGATGCCTAGGGCTGTAATGAAGGAGACCTAGGAGAGAGAAGGAGAGAAGGGAGAGATTGCAGAGAGGAGAGAGAAAGAGGGTGATGAGGAGAGAGAAAGACTAGGAGTAGATAGAGAAAGGCAAGAAGAGGAGAGAGAAATGGCTGGTAGCCATGGAAGGATAGGGAAGAAGGTGAAGAAGGTGAAAGGACATATGTATATTCATCAAATGGTGCCTATGCAGTGTCCCTTACACCTTTTATACTTAGGTCAACGTGACCTAAGTATTTCCCCTCCATTACAATCCATCCCCACTCAAAATGAAGTTTTTGTCCTAAAAAACAAAGATCGAACTTATTGGTATAGCCAAGTAGTGGGCTGCAGAGTACTACTCTGTACAGCATTACAAGTGGCAAAAGATAGTGGGGGGGTTCTTGGCATAGACCCAGTAAAAGATTGCCTAATTGTCAAGAGTAGTACTAGTCTATGCAGAGGGTCAAGGTCAGCCTGTAGCCACCCGGATCAAAAGGGAAAGTGGTATCGCTGCCATGCATTGGATCAGCTTCCATAAGGTCAAAGTCAAGTATAGCTGGAAGCATGATTAGCATGACTGAAGCATATGAGGCTGAAGTCACCATTGCATGGACTGCATCAGCCCCTAAGTGCTGCATCTTCATGGACCCTGCATTCTTAGTGATGTCCAAGCATTTAAATTGCAGGTCTGTGGACTGAAGGGGCTCCCGCATGGGGTCATGATCATCCAAATCCACATGCTGCCCATGGTCTTCTTTCTTGAACTGAGGTTCTTGTTGTGGACCCATACCAAAATGGTCTTCAACAAGATCTTCTCCATCCTTTGCATCATAATACTCTAATACCAAGAATATTTTGGCAGTCTTTGCCCTGCATGTGGCTCGATGATTACAAGATATTGGCTTAGCACATCCATAGCATAAGCCCGCAGCATGCAATTCCTGTATTGTATCACTAGTAAGGTGTCTAATGCGTTTAGCCTTAGATAGCAATTTACACACCTGCTCATCACCATTGGATAGCTCAGTAATAGTTCTAACATGCTGCTCATGGTCATCTTGCTGCTCATGTACAACAGATGGTTGTCCATGCTCATGACCATAATGCTCATGCTGTCCATATGGATGGTCATATCAATGTGGCTGCTGCTCATAATGATATTCATGCTGTCCATACTGCATATGGTGATAATAGTCCTGTTGCACATCAGAGGGACAATTTGGTTGAGCATATGCATTTGCTTCCACTGATGTTTGCTGCTCATGTACATAAGCATGCTGCTCATATACAATAGATGGCTGTCCATGCTCATGACCATAATGCTCATGTTGTCCATATGGATGGTCGTAGCAATGTGGCTGTTGCTCATAATGATACTCATGCTGTCCATAATCTCTATGAGAATGCATGTCACAAAAATGTTCATGCTGCTGCCCAAATACATCTATTTGATGTTGCCTACTACCAAAACTTTGGTCATATTGTTGCCCATAAAGATGCTGCCCAAGATTGCATGATGACTGTCCAACATGACTACAATGGTGTCCTTTAAGTATGATGATTGGCAAGTCCATGAGCATAGGTATCGGCATGATGTCAGTCATAATCACTTGCTTGCCGCTCCTGCATTGCATCAGGGTCTCCATGAGGCAGCTGCCCATATGGTTGTGTGGCATAGGAATCTCCATATGCATGCTGCTGATAGGAACCATGTTGTTGTCCATAGGGACAATGTGGTTGAGTATATGCATACATGTTGCCTACTAATGTTGCTCACTATTGCTTTAAACTTCAGACCACGTAAGCAATTGTTACCCACTATTGCTTCAAGCCTCAGAACTGCTGCTCACTGTTGCTGCAGATTTCAGACCACTTAAGCAACTGTTGCTCACTATTTAGGGCTCACAAACATATTCACCACTACTGTTTGCATTCAGAGCATCTTCATTCAATGATGACAATTGAGATGCAGTCACTGAGTATTTTGCAAGTGCATACAACACACTGTTATTGTCAGAATAGAGTGTTTATGGATCAAGCATCAGTATTCACTGCTTGACTCTGCTATTCTTATTTCGCAGGCTGCTGCTGTAACTAATGTGTCCAGCAACCAACCTGAAATCTACTTCAGATTTGCCAATCTCCCTGAATATTCACACAGAGCCTTCAGAGAATGCCTCTAAATGTTGTAACTTATGTGTCTACATATATGAACTGAATGCTATTCACACAGAGCCTTCAATTCCAACAACCAACCTGCAATCTACTTCAGATCTGTCAATCTCCCTGAGTGATGTAAAGAGACTGTCAAGAAACCTTAAAGCTTGCAAATTTGACTACTAAGATTCACCTTCTTTCCAGTAGAACCATCATTCTTGCATTACTCTTAGTCTTGTCAGTCTCTGCTCCAACTATGCCTGATGCATGTCCTTTTCTGATAGCATCTCAAGGTCTATCATGCTATCAATAGCTGTATTCAGGCTTGATCAACCTATTCAAAGGTGACCACTACTAAAGGTCATGCTCAGATAAACCAGGTTTGGTCATACACAACCAACACATCACAAGCTTAACATTGTGCCAAATCAGTTTTAAACTGAGCATCAAGACCCTCACTCAAACGGAGGATTAAGACCCTGGAAGCTCTGCCACTGAATCAAGAGTGGACAATAATCAGTCCTCTTCCTTGCAATACTTCTCACACAACTTCTTTCATTCCCTTAGCAAAGTGAGAAAGTCCTCAGCAGCTTCATTGCACACCTCTGTCTCTAGATGGTTGTATTTCAAACTTTTGCATGCATACTCATTCAAATCAAGGGCCCATTTGTGACAAGCTTTACAAACATCAATGTTGCACCCATACACAACCCCGTTGACATGCCACCACTTCTCTTCCAAGTTCAGAGACCTAATCGGAGATTCGAAATTCTACACCGAGAAGATCTTTCACCACTTCATATGTCACAAAAGCAAGTGCAATTGAAGGGACCACCTTGACAGAATTAGGAAGCAAACCCTTGTATAATGCACCAAACCCCTTGTTCTTAACTGTCTACATGAATGCATCTATCATGCCAGTGTATTGCACAGGAGCTTTCAACTGACCATCTGCTATTATGACAACTGAAGCATCTTTCCATCCTACCATCTGCATCCTTCTACGTACCACATCTAAAGGATATGCAACAGTCCATCCAACTGTACCAATTGCAGCTCCATACCCAAGCTTTGTCAGCACGCTTAACTCTGAACTTTCTCCTGACAATGTTTCTTTTTCACAATGTAGTCCTTGAAAGACTCATAAATAGAAAATTTCAGTCCCACATAAGGTATCACTCCAATAACCAATGGCATCCAACCTTTGTACAAAGCCCTCGGCCCCTCTTCTTTTACAATAGTTGATGCATCATGGAACATTCCTCTATAGCGTGCAGGTGAATCCTTTGGACTGTCAGCCTGCCCCGGACCATGTCCATTGGATATGTAGCAGACATAGCAATTATACCCGCACATGCACCAGCTCCCAGCCGCAAAACTGGTGTGAGTTCAGCATTGTCCTTATCCGGTTTGTCTTCTGTACAGCCATAGAATTGCACTTGAATCTTGCTCATAGCTATAGAACTTTACTGCAAAATTGGGTATAATTCGAGCACAATTTGTTCCATTGCCTTTGAAGAATCCAGCAATGCCTTCATTTTGCCAAATGTATTTCAGCCCTTTATAGAGCAGTCCATGTCAATTTTGAGGGTTTCAATCTGTTGTGGAAATACCACTTGCACTTTGAATTCAAAAACAGAAATCCTCATCCAAATAGCCCAAGGAATTGTAGAACTACTCTGCGTCAGGGATAGCCCTCACATACCTTCCCCTATTGGTTCGGGAGAAGGCAAACAACACCTTAGCACCATGCACAAACTTGAGTGAATACACACAGTTGTCTTTAAAAACAATTGTGCAGCTGCCATCTCAGCAGCCAAGTCAGAGCAAGCACCACATGAATACACTGGACGATCATAATCCATGTCTTCTGGTTTCTCCCAACAGTAATGGTCATTGGGGGTTGTCCCATCTTTGGGTCCACCTGCACCCACTTGTCCATACAGCTGACTGATACTTAGTGCTGAAGCATTGAACATCTTGAGCATGTAATCCGTTCCCCTATGGCTTCATACTTTGCACTATACTCTATGACACTCCAGCTCAGAATTGTGATAGTGAAGGCACTAGGAAACCCAAACTTGATATTGTCACCAGCATCATAGTAACCACCCACTAAATCCACACTTGCAGCCGATCCATCTTTTAGACCTGAATTCCCCCTCTAGGAGATGTTGTTATGCTTGGGTAGTTTGCCAGATTTTTGTGCATCGAAGAAAAGAAGAACCTTGTGCAAAGCTTGCAAGTAATTGTCCTCAGGAGGTGGCACTGGATGATGATGCGGCACTGTCTTCACAATCAGAGTTACCAAGCCTGAAATGAAAATGGCAGCCACGAAACTACCTACAACATAGCAAAACAGCTTCCTGCTGCATACCATACAGCCAAGATCCACATATTTCTTCTTCTTCTTCTCGCTTGGCCCTAGAAGCCAACTCTGCTGTGTCTCCTCCAACCTTTGCAAGGCAGCTCAGTCCATGTCCAAGTTCCGGCTCCTGTCATCATCTGTGGCCATGACAAGAACGACAAGTCTGTCAAGGACCTCATGCTGCTCCTATTCGAGACTGCCTTGTTGACCTCTGGGTTCAGCTTGGATGATCCCAACACCTTTGGAAATGGAATCCACCGCATGCTGAAACTGGGATTGAGCATTGACGAGGACAATGTTGGTGCTGTGGGTAGGAAAAAGGACAAGGCAACTAGATCGGTGCCAAGTTCTGGGAGTTTATGTGCTGGAACTCCAGAACCAGACACTCCCTCATCATGCTGAAAAGAAGCAGTTCATGGGAAAGGAGCAAAACAACCTACTACGAACAGTGTAGCTTTGCTACCAGCACCACATGGTACTCCATCACTGCTTCATACAACTCCTGTCCCTGCTGTACCTCAAGGTTGAAAACGAGCTATCATTTTTGTCTCCTTGCCTCCAGATTTGGCCAATCCTCCTACCATGGCTCCTATGTGTCTTCAAGAAAGATGCCAACACCTTGTGGTACTCCATTAATTTTCCTTATAGCTCTTGTACCTGTTTGACTAGGGTTTTCTCTCTCTTTTTTTTTGAAAACTGGAACTAGATGTGAGAAAAGAGAAAGGAGAAGGGACCAAATACCTAAGCTCTGATACCAATTGTAATGAAGGAGACCTAGGAGAGAGAAGGAGAGAAGGGAGAGACTGCAGAGAGGAGAGAGAAAGAGGGTGACGAGGAGAGAGAAAGACTACGAGTAGAGAGAGAAAGGCAAGAAGAGGAGAGAGAGATGGCTGGGAGCCATGGAAGGACAGGGAAGAAGGTGAAAGGATAGATGTATATTCATCAAATGGTGCCTATGGAGTGTCCCTTACACCTTTTATACTTAGGTCAACCGGACCTAAGTATTTCCCCTCCATTACAAGGGCAAGACATAGACCAAATCACCATGGAAACCAATGGATGATGCCAACACCCAATCCCTTTCAGCCTTGGATCCAAGAATGACAAGGAAAAAACCCTTTCCAACAAATTTGTATTGGAATAGCAAGGCATTGCCCTGATATGTAAGCTCAAACCATCTGGAGAATTCCTCCTCCAATGGCTCTTTGCCAAGAAAATACATATAGACATCAGTAGATAGTAAGGTAGCATATCTCTACCTCACTCTGTCAATTGAGATCGTGACCAATGATTTGTGCACTCGAGCTCCCTGTTGAGCTTGAGTGCATGTGAGAAGTGAGCTTTTGGAGCAAGCTTTTGAGTAAGCTTTTTTTGGCAACCTCAAGTTTTATTCCACATAGTCCAATTGGTCCTCTTTTTCTTTTGGGTATATTCAAGCACCAATGCTACTCCTCCATTGCCGCCACCACCTCCACCACCACCACCACCACTAGCACCACCACTGCCACCACTACATCTTACTCTCCTTCTCCTCATTAGAACCATAACCAATTCTCCTCTCTCTCTCTCTCTCTCTCTCTCTCTCTCTCTCTCTCTCTCCTCGTATGTTGGTGACCAACCATCGACATCTCACTCCCCTCAATAACATTACTACCACTAGCATTGCCACTACACCACCACATCTTACTCTCCTTCTCATCAGAACCACAATCGATTCTCCTCTCTCTCTCTCTCTCTCCTCATATGTTGGAGACCAACCATCGATATGTCACTCCCCTCAATAACATCTCTCTCTCTCTCTCTCTCTCTCTCTCTCTCTCTCTCTCTCTCTCTCTTCTTGGAGACCCACAACATGCATCTCCCTATCCTCCTCCCCCTCAATAATACCTCTCTCTCTATCTCTCTCTCTTTCTCTTTTTGGTCCCCAACTCTCTCTCTCTCTCTCTCAACACTAGTAATTCTCTCTCTCCTTAATTGCTTTACATCACTACATTAAGCTTATGTGATTAATTTTAATAATATTATCACAATGTTAGTAGTCGAATTACACATACACATGTGATATCACACTTTGTATACATTCATATCCCCCCTCTCTCAATCATTTGCACACATGTTATAATTACATCATAATGGATTACTACTTCAATTGTGCACACATAAGTAAAACCAGATACACTTACACATCTCTCACACACACACACACACACACACTCATATGTTGGGGATCCACGAAATGCATCTCCCTCTCCTCCTTTTGAATAACAATCTCTCTCTCTCTCTCTCTCTCTCTCTCTCTCTCTATATATATATATATATATATATATATATATATATATATATATATATATATATATATAAAACAATACATTAGTAGTTCTCTCTACTTAACTTATTTACATCACTAGATTAAGTTGATGTGCTTAGCTTTGGTAATATTATCACAATGTTAATGGTTCAATTATGCATATATATGAGATATCACACTGCATATACATTCACATCTTCCCTCTCTCCCTTATTTACATGTATTTTATAATTACGTATTGATGTGTTAGTACTTTAATTATACACACACAAGCAAACTATAAACACATCCACTTACACTTGCACATTGCTCTCTCTCTTTCTCATTTGATTAGGCTTACATATGGATTGAAGTTATGCATTTGTTTACAATAGACACAAGCAATTGCTTTACAATCTCCATAAAATATAGCTCCATATTAGTTTATTACTTGTAGATGTTATTCCTTTCAAGAAATTTTCATTTTAAACTCTAGACTTTAACAATCAAATATTTTAATATACTGATATATTTCACATTATATTGCATGAACTTACTATAAAAACTACAAAAAAAATACTAAATCCACAAATGCATTTGCAAGTTAGTGAACTACTATGTGCAAAGAAAATGAACATATTTCTTGTAAACATTAAATATCAATCTAGATGTCCATTGGTGCTGGAGGGTGAAATGGGTGTTCTCTAATAAACTCCTAGACTCCCCCATGAAAACATGCTAGCTCAATCAAACATGGAAGTATGTATTCCAATACAATACTATTGAAGGATTTTCCTCGGTCAAGTAGGAAAGCATATGTTTGACGAGGATGGTATCCATGGGATTTTCTTGAAATGTAAATGGATACGTAAAGGAGTTAGGTGGGTTATGATGTATCTTCTTTATGCTATCATCTACAATAGTATCATTATAGGGCTAAAGTGTGGCCAATCAATATCATCAAAACATTTTAGAAATTGTGGCTTCACCTTGACTCCTTATCGAATAATGAATTACGAAAAGAAATGCACTGGAGGTATCACTTTCCTATGATCAGATATATTCTCTTTAGAAGAAGACATAAAAGTGTGACATATTTTAAAGAATACATGTGGAATTACTTACTGGAATCTAGATCCTTATATCTCTTGCATATTTTTTCATTCAAGTATGTTTGGTATAATGCCTTCTCGTTGGAGGGGAATTCACCTTTAGGCAATCGAGGAAGATAGGACATCTCCAATATAACTCCTCATTTCATTGTACTGCTCAATTTGGCGATCCTTATATACACTACAAGATATAGGCCTTATACCGATGTTAAAAGTGACGAAAATGCAAATAACAAAATTTGCCCCCGTCGTCGCAAAATGCATCGTTATTGGCAATGCCATAGAACAGTCGGTATCAGCATCGCTATCAGCATCGGTATTGGCGTCAGTATCAGTGTCGCAACGCGATGACGGGGGCAATACTCACGCTGATAGCGACGGTTTGTGACGAAAATAATGATGCCAATAACGACGCGAGCAGTAAAATTTGCAACGCTAATAGCAACGGTAACAGGGAAAAAAAAATTGTGGCAGGGCCACATATAGCACTGTGTGCTTTATTAGAGCCATACAAAATAGTTTCTGCACTATGTACAATGGGCTTGCAAACAAAAAAAAAGTATACTGAAATCATAACACTGATATATGAAATAAATACATGATCGCATAATAAGCGATTGGTACAATCATGACAAGATATCACTAATATATAGAAAATGTCTACATAGATCAAGTGACCAAAAAATAAAGGTGTGTCAGCTCCAGGGATCCAAGGACGAGCTACATATCCTCGCCCTCCGAAAGCTCGTCCCGCTGCAAAGGAGCATCGAACGGACTGTGCAAAAAAAGAAACAACAACACATCAGTCCACCATACAATAATGCATTCTAATTAAACATGGTAACTACGGACAAGAAATATGAGTGACTTACAGGGCCGCCGCATCTATACACTCGGTCGATCAATGAAGTGAGACTGTGCATCTCTGCATGTCGAGTCTCAAGGTCGGTCGGATCACGATTTGTAATAGCATGTTGCAAAGAAAACAAAATGCTAACTGCTAGAAATATGATTGTCAGTACAAAGGATATTGCAAAAAAACAAACAAGCAAAACAAAGAAAAACTTACAAAGTCCTCCAAATATGTCCTGTGGCCGCCTCCCAAGATGATGGACCACTCCGGCCTCGAGTCGTGCCCTCGTTGCCTCGTGCTGCTGACTCCAACGTCCTGGAGAATTTGTAGCCTCCTCCCTTAGTCGGCGCCAGTTGTCCGCATCTAACCACTCGCGCTTTGTAGCCCCACTCTTGATTGCCTTGCGTACGTCGGATCGTCTGTGTGATATATATGCACGCATGCAATCCATCATCCAGCTCGTAGAAAATCTATCTATGGAGGCTGGAACCGGAAACTCCTCATGCAAGGATGCTACTATGTAGTCCTTGCTCCCCTCCGATATGTTCTTCCAATGATCTAAGATGTTGTGCCGAAAAACTTGTTGGCATAACTCTCTCATGCGAGCCATTGCCCTCCTCCCCTCATCATTCATGATGATAGATCCTGACATATCATCGACTAGATATGCATATCCCCCTGGGGTCTACCTATGTGGGTCCTCTCCCATCTGTGTCCACACTCCTAGGCATATCCAGGAGACCCCTGTGCATCCGGTGTACCGACCGGGGTAATATCTCTTGGAGTGGCACCCATAGGGGTGCCACCTGCTGACGGCTGAGCAAAAGCCTGAGTAACTGGAGTAGATGTCCCTACAGGTGTGACAAATCTTGGAGGTAACACAATTCCAGCTGAACGATGAGACGGAGACACCGCGTCCGTGGCTCCATAGCATCCAACTGAGCTTGAGCCACGCTTCCTAGAACTGCCACGAGAGCGAGGAGTCGCACCTGTATCCCGTGTCGACCATGGGCTCACTGCATCCGTATCTCTGCAGCATCCCCCTGACCCTGAAGCACTCCCTCCCTCTGGCCCAAGTCTGGAGCGTCGAGCTCGTCTGCTCGAAGCTGAAGCATCCGATTGCGTTGAAGTAGATCTAGCAGAGCGCCCTGACAAAGTCCGAGACAACTCCTGGTCTGCCATAACTCTGAATCTCGCGATCTGGTCTGGAGACATGCGTATGAAGATATCCTGTAATTCCTCATCGCTAATCCCTCGACTCATCCTGATAATGTCACCTGCACAGACAAAAAATGATGTTAGAATAATCAATTTAAATCATACAAAGCACAATAATATAAATCCTAAAAAAAAGATCTCACTTAAAATGCATATCTTATGTACCCTTATAAGCGATTGGTCAACGAATTGAGTAAGTGGATGCTCCAAGTATGAAGTATCCTATGGTCCCATGTTAATCTCCTGACACAACTCCGCATACACTGGAAGGTCGATAGACATGTCACCACAAAAGGATGAGTCCACCTCGTTCTCAAAGAATTCTTGGACTCCTGTATTTCCATCATTGTTAGCCGATGCTGGCTCCAAGCTTTTGGTAGACTCCACCCCTTGCAATATCGATCCCTCTATTTACATATTGTCTTCATCTATGCTCGAAACATTGCTTTTATCATATACTCTAGCACTTCGGGGAGTTGAAGGTATAACATACCACCATTGAGGTTGTTGGGGGTTTGGATAGAAGATTACCTATTCATAAACATGTACAAGAGAGTTTAAACCATTGTGATATGTACCATGTCGTAATACAATTAACAAACAAATGAGTCCATGCACCTGTTCATAATGGGACGGCAACACAAAGGTGTCGCGCAAATCCATCCATTTTTTTTCGGAATCTATTTCGAGAAATCCAGATAAATCTCGTCGAACTGTTGCTCCAGCTCCTACAAGTACCACTTTGAACCACTGCACATCGAATAGTATCATGGAGAAGCTATGGTAATCCACCGTAACAATACTTTGCAAGTTCCCAAAATACTCTATCTCATCCACAACCGTGTTTGGATCCGTTGCTCGTCGCCGGCTCTCTTGCTCGAACCTTGTCATGATACCATAGTCCATTGTGGAGCGCATTTTGTCAATATGCTCCACGCGAAAATGCCGTCCGCGTGACCATGCTGCACTATATATTTTGTATTGTACATTGAAACACTCAAATTAGATGTCGCATATAAAATTTAGATACGACAAATCCTAAATACCTAATCACCTTTGGATTACATCCCCTCGAGAATTCCCACTCCTCCATTGAGACCTCTGTCCCTTCACGAGATGCTACGGTCAAAGCTCCATGCAACCATCGCGTTGACATGAACGGCGGCATCTCCTCCATGCCCTCGAGATATCGAATTGGTCGATGATGCGTACTACGTCAAAATTCAGCTCGCGCTTCCTCTTGATCATGCCTAGCGATCTGGTACTTAGCGAGCCACGTCTCCATAGAGGCATGGCGCAACATACAAAAGCGATTCACCTTCTCCTCCATTGAGGCATCCATTCTTTTTTCTACTCCATTTCCAACCACCACATCTCCAGTCAGTCTATCATCGTCCTTCAGCGACCATAGCATTTCGTTGTCTGGATCCACCGTTGGTAGCCATTGTGAAATATGCACTAGCGCCTCAGACACCAACTAACCTTCAGCCATGCTACCTTCTGGCCGAGCTCATTGTCGCACAAAGCCTTTCAGGTTTTCATGAAGCGCTCCAAAAAGAACATCCATTGCGTATGGACAGGTCTAGCAATCTCCACTTCATCTACAAGATGCACAAGAAGGTGGATTTGTATCGTGAGCATGCTGGTGGGCAGGTATTTCTCAAAGAGACAGACCGTCTCCACTGCTTCCCGCCTCACGGACTCAATAAAGGACGTTTTAATCTCCTTCTGTGAGATCCATTGCACTAAAGTTGACAACCTATAAATGGCTCCGCGTATTTCTAGAGTAAGACATCCTGCGATTGCGATCGGTAGTACAAACTGCCAAAATGAGAAAGCATTATGAATAATGGCTACACTCCAAATAGCAAAATGTGCATGCTAATTACAATCCATTCGTAGTACAAACCTGACATATCTTATGCTAGTCATGGAATTTTAGCCCTGATAATTGGTCATCTTTAGAAAATGTAGACCTGAGAGAACGCATCATACCCATCGGAGTGCAGATAGACTTGACTACTTGCTTCACAATGCGCTCTTCTTTAGTGGACAATACCCAAGGAGTGCGAGGTAGTTGCACGCGACCATCAACACTCGACTGCGGCCAAAGTGCCTCCATCTTACCTACCTCCTTCAAATCCATTCGTGCCCCTATAGTGTCTCTCTTTCCTGTGATGTGATCCCATAGCAAGCTGCCCACATTCTTGAAAATATGCATGGGATCCAACAAGTGGTTGACCTATAAGTGGATCCAATATGGTAACTCATAGAAAACTGAGAACCACCGCATTCTGTTTGGATGTGATTCCGCGTGGACCATTTTCAGCTCGTACCAGCTTGCGGTGTTCATACCTGTTGGAGGTCGTCCAAGAAAACCTTCCCTGAGTTCATGATCCTCTGGCAAGAAAGCAACATGTCCTTGATATACCATCTTCTTCATGGTTCGTGACCTTCGGGAGTCTAACTGTGGCCCGCACAATGGACATGCATGATAACCTGAGGTAACCAGACTTGTTCCAACACCACGACCCAGTGAATACAAGCTTGAACGAGATAAAATATAGATATTACCAATGAGAACGGAGGCCTATTCACTTGAGCACTCTCCGAAACCCGGAAAGTCATGCATCATCCACATGAGAATGGCTCGAATATTGGCTGACCGCCGACCATCGCGCCTACTTATATCTTGCATGGTGACCCCCTCCTCCCACAAAATCTTAAGCTCATCGACTAATGGACGAAGTTACACGTCCATATTTTTGACTTTGTAGCGGCCGGGGATAAGTAAGCTAAGGATGAGATGTCCTTTCTTCGTAGAAAGCCATGGAAGGATATTGTAGTTGACAAGGACTATAGGCCACACACTGTAAGAAGTTGAGCGTAGACCGAATGGGTTCATGCCATCCATTGCAAGACCGAGCCGAAGATTCCTTGGCTCTCGAGCAAAGCCTGGGAAGGTAGAGTCAATGTGGCTCCATGCGCGTGAATCCACTGATATTCGTTGAACTCCATCCGTGGACCTATTCTGTGCATCAGTTTCCTAAGAGATCTTGTGGTGATGCTATTTTAGTTTTGCGAAGCATATATATGAATGATGTTGTTTTAGTTTTCTGTATTTGTCTTTTTAAGAGGAGATTGATTTTTATGGAATATCCAAAGTTATTTTTGGGATTACATTATGAAAAATGAATGTTTTTCATACTGATAGGCTAATTGCTTTCGTTGTATATTTGCATGGTGGAGGCTAGGACAAGCCCCATGTATGAGAGGTCTCTTTGCAAGAAGAACATTATGCTAGGAGGCACAAGTATGCTAGGGCTCTCTAGCCATATATCCCTTAGGTTTGTTGAGGATCGGCCTAACCCCTATGAGCCTAGGATGAGCTTATTGTAAGGTCCAATATGGCATTTCTCTCTTTCTCTCCCTCTCTTATTTTCTCTCCCTCCCTCACCCTGACCCTCTCTTTCTCTCTTTCCCTATTAGGTTTAATGATTTTTCTCTCTTTTTCTCTCTCCTCTCTCTCTCACATATTTTTTTGTCTCTCCTCTCCATCTCTCATTTCCCTTTCTCTCTTTCTCTCCCTCTCTCATTTCCTCTCCCTCTCTCA
Organism: Lygodium microphyllum; assembly: GCF_053477565.2. Taxonomy (NCBI): domain Eukaryota; kingdom Viridiplantae; phylum Streptophyta; class Polypodiopsida; order Schizaeales; family Lygodiaceae; genus Lygodium; species Lygodium microphyllum. Next base: position 91,171,543 of record NC_141138.1, on the reverse strand, counting down.
CCCTCACCCTCTCTTTCTCTCTTTCTCTATTAGGTTTAATGATTTTTTCTCTTTTTCTCTCTCCTCTCCCTCTCTCATTTTTTCTCTCTCCTCTCCCTCTCTCATTTCCCTTTCTCTCTTTCTCTCCCTCTCTCATTTCCTCTCCCTCCCTCACCCTGACCCTCTCTTTCTCTCTTTCCCTATTAGGTTTAATGATTTTTCTCTCTTTTTCTCTCTCCTCTCCCTCTCCCATTTCCCTTTCTCTCTTTCTCTCCCTCTCTCATTTCCTCTCCCTCCCTCACTCTGACCCTCTCTTTTTCTCTTTTCCTATTAAGTTTAATGATTTTTCTCTCTTTTCTCTCTCCTCTCTCTCTCTCTCATTTCTTTTTCTCTCTCCTCTCCCCTCTCATTTCCATTTCTCTCTTTCTCTCCCTCTCTCATTTCCTCTCCCTCCCTCACCCTGACCCTCTCTTTCTCTCTTTCTCTATTAGATTTAATGATTTTTTCTATTTTTCTCTCTCCTCTTCCTCTCTCATTTTTTCTCTCTCCTCTCCCTCTCTCATTTCCCTTTCTCTCTTTCTCTCTTTCTCTCCCTCTCTCATTTCCTCTCCCTCCCTCACCCTGACCCTCTCTTTCTCTCTTTCCCCATTAGGTTTAATGATTTTTCTCTTTTTCTCTCTCCTCTCTCTCTCTCATTTCTTTTTCTCTCTCCTCTCCCTCTCTCATTTCCTCTCCCTCCCTCGCCCTCACCCTCACTCACACCCTCTCTTTCTCTCTTTTTCTATTATGTTTAACATCTTTCCTCTTTTTCTCTCTCCTCTCATTCTCTCATTTTTTTCTCTCTCCTCTCCCTCTCTCATTTCCCTATTATGTTTTCGTCTCCCCCCTCTCCCTCTCTCATTTCCTCTCCCTCCCTCTCCCTCCCCCTCTCTTTCTCTCTCCCTCCCTCTTACTTTCCCATTTCCTCCCTCTCTCATTTTCTCTCTCTCTCTCTCTCCCTCCCCCTCTCTTTCTCTCTCCCTCCCTTTTCCTTTCCCATTTCCTCCCCCTCTCCCTCTCCCATTTCCTCCCTCTCCCTCTCTTTAATTTCCCTCTCTTTCTCTCTCTCTCCCTCCCTCTCCCTCTTTCATTTTCTCTCTCTCCCTTTCTTTCTCTCTCTCTCTCTCTCCCTCCCCCTCCCTCTCCCTCTCCCATTTCCTCCCTCTCCCTCTCCCTCTCCCTCTCCCTCTCTCATTTCCTCTCCCTCTCTCAATATATATACACAAATTATATAAAAAAAAGTAAGAGAGAGAGAGAATGCACTCCCTCCCTCTCCCTCTCTCATTTCCTCCCCCTCCCCTCCCTCTCCCTCTCCCTCTCTTTCTCTTTCTCTCCCCCTCTCTTTCTCTTTCTCTCCCTCCCTCTCCCTCTCCCTCTCTTTCTCTCTCATTTCCTCTCCCTCTCTCAATATACACTAATTAAACCCTAAACAAGTAAAAGAGAGAGAGAATGGACTTACCGTAAAGATTTGCCGGAGGGTTTGGTGGCTCCTTTTCGCGACGGCGGCTCCTCCTCTCCTTCGCGAATGGTGGTGGCGGCGGCGGCAAGCCTTCTTCCTCTCCCTCTCTCACCCTCTATGCAAAATGGTCGCTCTCTCTCTCTCTCGCTCTCCCTCTCGAAATGTTTCATGAATGCGCTAAATGAAACGCGCTCGGGTTTCGGCCCGCTTTTTTTCTCTATGGGGCGTCAGTATTTGCGATGCTATTAGCGATGCAAATAATGACGATACTATTCCTGCGTCGCTACCCACCGTCGCTATTCCTGCGTTTCCTTGTAGTGATTTGAGCTACTTCTCCTTCAAAATCACCTAATCTGTCCATTTTTTTGGCAAATTTTGCAATATCCCCTTCTCACATAAACCTATCATTCATAGTTCTATTGCATATAGAGAACACATCGACAAGATACCATTGCAAATATACTTCTATAGAAGGATACCAAGTTATGTTTATAGAGAAGTCTCCATGTTGCTAACTTGCATGCCTTTTGAGATTCAATATCATCATCTGGTTTGAAAATCTCTTTATCTCCTATGTGAACGAGAAGAACAAATCTTTTTTCGGTTGAATGTTGTAGTAGTTTCCTCATTAAAAACCAAAGAGAGAGAGAGAGAGAGAGAGAGAGAGAGAGAGAGAGAGAGAGAGAGAGGGGGGGGGGAGGGAGAGATTATGTGACTTTATCATAATCTCTCTAAGGGAACGTGACAATTTTTTGCCAAACAGGGGTTGCTGGCAAACCCTTCTTAGTAATAGAGAGAGAGAGAGAGAGAGAGAGAGAGAGAGAGAGAGAGAGAGAGAGAGAGAGAGAGAGAGCTTTGAATCACAACTCTCCTCCATCAGCTCTCTAAGGGGACGTAAAATTGTTTGTCACTGGACAGGGGTTGCTACAACCCATTCTCAACGAAAAAAATTCGCAAGTTACCTCTATCTCTGTGAGGGGACTTATGAAAAATTTGGTTGGGAAGGAGTTGTTGATAACTCTATGTTCAATAAATAAAAATTTTAGAGAGGACTTGTGAAAAAAAATTTCATTGTTTAGTGAAAACAAGTTCACGTCCCCTCGAAGAAATGATGGAGGAGACTTGTGAAAAAAAAAACATCTTAAGAAGGGTTTATAAGAAACCCTATTCTCGACGAGTTGCTAGCAACCCCCTTCTCGACCAAAAAAAAAGTCAAATTAAGTCTCTCTCTGTCTCTCTCATTTATCTCGCTTTCTCCTTCTCTCATTCCTCTATATATATATATATCTCTCCTGTTTTAAATATATTTTTATTTAGTAATTAACTAAAAAATATTTAATAATTAAGTTATTAACTAAGTGATAAATTAAGTAGTGCGTGTGTATGGGTCTCTCTATGTATATGTGTATGCGTTTGTACATGGCCCTTATCTTCATTTCTCACTATGTGTATCTCTTGCAACTCTGTGTGTTTCTCTCTCTCTCTCTTTTAGAGTCATTAGGACTCAATAGAGCCAATAGAGAAAGAGTATATGTGTGTGTGTGAATATGAGAGAGAAAATATAAAAAAATAAATACTAGTTAGAAATATCAAATTATGTATATATTTATGATATGTTTTAAAATGAGACATGGTAGATTGAGACTTCTTGAATGAACTATATTGAAATGTTTGAACCTTGTAAATAAAAGATAGTCCTCTCTTTTGGGACATTTTTAATTCTAATGTAGAAAACTAATAATTAACATAACATATAATGGCTATTGTCTCTTTCATTGTGTATTTGGAAAAATAAAGACCTTATCAAAGGTTTACAAAGTTTTATACTATTGAAATTATAATCAAAATGTGACTTTTTCGTCTAATTGTACTTAGACCAAAAAAATTTAAATAGAGGAAGTTGAGAGAGAGAGAGAGAGAGAGAGAGAGAGAGAGAGAGAGAGAGAGAGAGAGAGAGAGAGAGAGAGAGAGAATGTGTGTGTGTGTGTATTTCGATAAAGATCCAAAGTTATTAATGTAAGAGAATCCCAAAGGTAGTATTGTAGTATTATAGAAGAGAGTTGCTATAATTGTTTTTTGAGAGAGAGAGAGAGAGAGAGAGAGAGAGAGAGAGAGAGAGTGTGTGTGTGTGTGTGTGTGTGTGACTGAGTGAGTGTGTATGTGCTTGAGTATGTGTGTTGATAAAGATCCAAAGCTATTAATGTTTAGGAAATGTCCAAATGTAGTATTGTAAGAGAAAGTTAAAATAATTTTTAAAGCCACACACATATACATACATGCACACATACGCAGAGAGAGAATATGTGTGTGTGTGTGATGATAAAGGTCCAAAGCTATTAATATAGGAGAAGTAGTATTGTGGTATTATAGGAGAGTTGCTAGAATTTTTTAAGGTAGAGAGAGAGAGAGAGAGAGAGAGAGAGAGAGAGAGAGAGAGAGTGTGTGTGTGTGTGTGTGTGTGTGTGTGTTTTGATAAAAAATCAAAGCTATTAATGTGTAAAAAAGGCCCAAAAATAATATTGTAGTATTGAGAGAGAGAGAGAGAGAGAGAGAGAGAGAGAGAGAGAGTGTGTGTGTGTGTGTTTTGATAAAAAATCAAAGCTATTAATGTGTAAAAAAGGCCCAAAAATAATGTTATAGTATTGAGAGAGAGAGAGAGAGAGAGAGAGAGAGTAAGTGTGTATAAATATCCAAGGCTATTAATGTAAGAGAGGGTCTAAGGTAATATTATAGAAGAGAGTGCTAGAAATGTTTGAAGCCAATTCGGCTTCAAAGATTTCTAGCATCTCTCCTATAATACTACAATACTACTTTTGGGCGTCTCTTACATTAATTTGAAAAAGGTGCCTCTATCCAAACTACTTTTCACATTTCTTTCTTTTCTCTCTTATCATTAATTTTTAAAAAGACACATATATCTTGTCTCTCATCAATAATTGTTTTATCTCTTTCTCTCTCTCCCCCCTCTCTCTCTCATCCAAAAGTCATTTTTATCTCTTTCTCCTCCCTTTCTTCTCCATTGAGTCCTAATACCCTTCCAATTAAAATTTCTTACATTCAAAGTATCTAGAATGTATTTTTGATTTTAAAGACTAGGCAAACCGTTGATGAATTACTTAGTCAAGGTGGATTAGAGTTTGCATAAGCAATAATCTTTAAATCTATGTCTTTAGTTATGTAATATACAATAGATAAAGCTACCTTGATTTGTCTCTCTATGTGTATGTGTGTGTGTATGCATGCACGTACGCACATGTGTGTCTCATTAAGAACTTATTTTTATATCTCTCTCTTATTCAAATACCTTTATTTGTCTCTCTATGTATATGTGTGTGTGCATGCATGCATGCATGTGTGTGTCTCATTCAGAACTTGTTTGTATATCTCTCTCTTATTCAAATACCTTGATTTGTCTCTCTATGTGTATATGTGTGTGCATGCATGCACGTATTGTTGAGATTCAAGCTCATTAGTCTTCTGTCAGTTGTTTACCTTAGTTGAATAAGGTTAAGTCACACTGACTTAACTATGATTAGATCTAGGTCTGTTGTTCTTTTTATATGTGTTGTACACACAGTTGACTTTCAGACAGTGTTGAAGAAATGGAATGAGTAGGGAGCATGTCTGCTACCCTTTGAGCCTGTGCCTTTTGTCCATCTCTCTCTCTAAATGTATATGGTATCAGAGCTGATAAGCAATAGCCGTGGCCTTCTTGACCCAAGGACACGAGGCAAGAGCGCCAAATAAGAGACATCGCAGGCATACAATGTGCTTCTCAACTCCACCGACAACAGCTAGAACCATCCGAGATGTTGTATAATGGGTAGATATGTACTGGGCCAAGTGATCCATGGTAATTGATTTTATATAATCGGTCTGGTATGCGCCTGGTTAATATAGTCGATCCAGTGTAAAGGAGAAATGAATCAACAACAACATCAGCCTCGAGAACAGGCATCATGGCCGCCATCATGTGAGACTCTCCTCACATTCAATTTCCCAACTCGCATTGCAGAGCTTTCTTGGAGAGTCACAGCCATGATGATTTTCGGGGAGCAACAGTGGACCTCCTTCCCACAAAGCATGAATATATTCAGCATTGAGGCATAGTTTGAGAAGCCTGCTGTGATGGAGAGGTAGGCGTCGAGCAACAATTTTCTATGAATCCTCAACCATATCTTTCAGCATCTTTCTTTGCTGCTGCTGACAGCATGAAGGTCTCATCAAACTCGGCATGAAGTTCATCTACAGTGGTTGAAAGTACCTTGATTAGTATGCAACGATTGCATTTGCTAGGTGAGATAGCTGCTTCAACTTCCTCAATCCCGTTCCTGTGTTACTCCTGCAAAAGCCCAAACCATGAAGTAGTACAAGTGTCCTGGTTGCAGTAACAAAAAGCCTAGAACTTAACATCTCAATCGTTTTGTATTTTGTGAATGTGTGCTGAGCTTAAACTGTCGCGATTGAGCAAAGGCAGCAAAGGCAGTCATGTGATGTAGCATTGTGATACCTCGTGATGACAGTACAAGGAGTAACATAGCAAACCAATAATGGAAGTTCTAAGTTCTGGATGCACAGATGATAGTGGAACAGGGGCAAGTACTGCAAAACCTGAATATGATTGAAGATTGTGAATATGCTTCAATTGTTATGGGCAACTAGGGTTGCAGACTCTCAGATGTTGCATTATGTTCTATAAACCTAGTGTCAATGCAGCTGAGATTTTTTGCTGAAGGTTGTGAAGCGAGTTGGGGAACTCAATGTTCAAATGCAAGGCTGTCTTCATGTGTGATGATCTTTGATGGAAGCAACCATGGTTATGGTAATGATGTGCTTTAGGAAAAAGCGTTGCACTGCCTGAGAAAATTAAAGTCAGACAAAAAGGAAATCTCTGAATTTGAGTCTGGTGTTTGTTGATTGTAAAAACTGTCACTGCAACAGTTTTTTTTATCAGCAGGTGTATGCATAGTGAAATTAGCACTCTGGGGTAAAGCACTCATGGTCATGTCGATAAATCTGTGATAGAATATCATGGTGTCTCAGTGAGCAGTTAAAGGATTTTTTAAAAGGGCCTATTTCTTGCATGTATTGGATCTTATGTAGTCATATAAACTAAAATTTGTGCAATTTCAGAATTGAATATCTTTGTAGAGTTCAGGGGTGCTGATTACAGATGTCAGTAGTGTGGCACAAAATGGTCAATGATAGACATGTGCATATTCAAGAGCATTGTAAGGCTCAAGCTTGACTTCTATGAGGCTAATTTGACAGATTTTGATTGCAGTAAAAACTAGTTGTACTACAGGTCACTGAAGTATATTGCTTGGCTGGCATTTTGAGAAATTGACTGGTTTTGCAAAGTTGAAGACCTTGAAAATGGCAAACACAGGAGAGAAGGATACTTTCACTTAAATAGTTGGTGAGAAGCTAGACTAAAACAATTTTGTTCTATGGAATTCAGGATGTCTAATTTCTTAATTGGAAGAGGCTATTGGGACCTTGTCATAGGTCTTGAAGATGAGCCCAAGCTACCAGGGGATAGACCTCCAACACACGATCAATTAAAGGCACACATGACACTTACTTGGAAAAGGCCAGCAAGGTCTTGCATTGGTTGTTATTATGTGTGTCAGACATAAAGGCTATGCAAATTGCAAATTATACTTCCCCAAAAGTTACTTGGGACTTATTCATGAAGAATTATGGGCATGTCACTCATGCGAGAAAGACAACTGAAACAAAAATTCAGCCACATATCCAGGAATGGAAGGTCTATTGAAGACTATGTCAGTGAGATCAGATCCATTGCAGAACAACTAGGCTCAATTAGAGTTGAAGTTGAGGATGATGATTTGGTGGCTACTACCCTCCATGGACTTGGACAAGAGTATAAGCAGTTTGATACTTCCATTTCAGTGCGTTAGGAGCAGCCTGACTTTGATGAACTTGTAGCACTTCTATTGTATGAAGATGTGAAACTTGGACTCAATACAAGTTCCAGTGGGTCTAAAAACAGCAGGGACAGTGTCTTCTACTCCAATCAAAGGGGTAGAGGTGGAAGAGGAAGATTAAATTTTAGAGGAAGAGGTGCTAGAAATGCATATGCAGCACGTGGACATCAAGCTACTGGATGGCAAAATAGGCAACCTCAAGCAAATAGAGGTGCCTCAAATGCTCGTTTGGAAGAGGGGGTTATTCAGCTAGAGGAAGAGGCACTTGGTAGCAGCCTCAAACGAGTCATGGACAGCAATCAAATGCAAATAAGGATTGCCATTATTGTGGAAATATGGGCATGTAACTAAGGATTGCTACAAGAAGTAGAATGATCAGAGATCAAGAGGGAAGCAACATGGTAATTATGCTTCTTCTAGTGGTATGCAAGAGGATGAGAGGTTGTTTGCGATGCAACATGTGACGAAAGGGTTGCCTACACAAGGCAAAGCAGATGATGTATGGTATATAGACTCACGGGCATCTAACCACATGACTCCTCATGGAGAGTGGTTTGACACATTGGTAGAAGGTGCTCATGGATATATTTGCATAGGGGATGATACGCAACATGATATTATGCATACATGTAATGTTCCCTTGATGATGCATGGTGACAGGAAAAAGAGTCTCTATGATGTGTTACATGTACCCTCCATAACCAAAAACTTGCTTTTTGTGGGACAAATGGCTGAACAGAATCTACAAGTTAGATTCAATAGAGATGGATGCTACATTAAAGAGTATGGTCAAGGATGCAAACTCATTGCTAAAGGCAAAAGAAATGGTAGGATGTTTACATTGGATACGAAAATTCTAGCATTGAATGCTACTAAGTACTCCCATGACAATGCTGCAATAAGGGATATTGAGATACGACATAAAAGGATCAGTCATGTAAATGTTCAAAAGCTGAAGAATATGTAGCACAAGCAAGTTGTAATTTGACTCCCTAAGTTCAAGCATGCGGAATTGGGACATGTATGCCAATCTTGTCAATTTGGGAAGCAATCAAGGCTTCCGTTTATGAGGCATGTAAGCACTACTACTAGACCATTACAGCTTGTACATTCTTATGTATGGGGACCCTCACAGAATGTATCTCTTGGGGGATCATGTTACTATATATCATTCATAGATGACTATAGTAGGTACACATGGTTGTATGTGCCGAAGCACAAGAGTGATGTCATGGATGCTTTTCAGGATTTCAAGAGACATGTGGAGTAAGAATTGGCTTGCTACATCTCATGCTTGAGATCTGATAGTGGTGAAGAATATGTCTCTAAAGACTTTGATCACTTCTTGGTAGTTCATGGGATTAAAAGGCAATTGACATATAGGTACACACCACAACAAAATGGTGTGGTAGAAAGGAAAAACAGGGTGATCATGGAATCGGCAAGAGCCATGTTGAATGAGAAAAGCCTACCAAATGCATATTGGGCAGAGGCTATAATGACTGCATTGTATGTCATGAATTGTACACCAACAACAGGTATACATGAGGTGACTCCTCATGAGAGGCTTTATGGGATAAAGCCAGACATTAGCCATCTTAAGGTCTTTGGATGCTTGGCATATGTACATGTTTCAGATGAAAAGAGGAAGAAGCTTGATCCAAAGGCAGAAAAGGCCATCTTTATTGGATATGCACAAGATAGGAAAGCGTACAAATGCTACAATCCTTCTACTAATGAGACATTGATCTCAAGAGATGTGGTATTTGATGAGCTAAAATCATGGCATGAGAAGAAGATCACTTTGCTGAATGATGACGATGTTTTTCAGGAGACTTATGTACATGCAGGTACAAATGAAAGTGTAGAAATTTTTGGGCCTTCTAAAGATGCTACTACAGTAGATTGAGGACTTCAACATCTTTATCCACTGACACGGGTATGTCAGTGAGAAGGAGAAATGTGGATAAAGGCAAAGGCAAACTTGATGATGTTACAGGGCCACTCACTTGTGGTTATGATTCACTTGGCATTGACAGCTTGGATAGTGAGTTTGGTATTCCATCAGTTGTGACTCCTGGTATGAGACATAGATATGTACCACCTCATGAGAGGAGAGTCTCATACTGCACCTCAGTTGAGGAGATAAAAAAGAGTCAGGAAGCCTGTGGATAGGCTTACATACAGTGGCTATATAGTGAGGCACTATGAATCTATGGAAAAAGTCACTAGCTTCAAGGAACCCAAAAAGTTTTCTGAAGCTATTTTGGATGATCATTAGTGCAAGGCAATGGATGAGGAATATTCAGCATTGATTGAAAATGACACTTGGGATTTGGTTGATTTGCCTAAAGGCAAAATAGCTATTGGTTGCAAACGGTATACAAAGTGAAGTGCAAATCAGTGTGCACATTGGAAAGATACAAGGTAAGACTTGTGGCAGAAGGGTATGCACAACAATATGGTCTTGATTATGAGGAGACATTCAGCCCTGTTGCTAAAATGGCAACCATGAGGACAGTGATTGCTTTGGCAGCATCTAGAGGATGGAGTATGTATCAGATGGATGTGAAGAATGCTTTTCTCAATGGTGATTTGGTTGAGGAAGTATACATGGATCAGACCGAGGGCTATGTACATCTAGATTTTCCTACACGTGTGTGTAGATTGAAGAAAGCATTATATGGGCTAAAGCAAGGACTTAGAGCTTGGAATGCTAAGATAAGTGCATGCTTACAGAAACTTGGTTTCACTATGGGCAAGGTTGATCATAGCCTATTCACAAAGAAGATAAGGGCTGGTTATGTGATATTAGTCATTATAGGTGATGATGTCATAGGAATTGGAGAGATCAAGGAAGTTCTACATGCTGAATTTTAGGTCAAAGATTTGGGAGAATTGAAGTATTTCCTTGGGATTGAGGTTGTCTCTACACCTTATGGTACTTGGTTGTTGCAGAAGCAGTATGCACAAGACATGTTAACCAAGTATGGTATGTTGGATTGCAAGGCTTTGAGCACTCCATTGAAGCAAAATGTTATGTTGGACATGAGATTGAGAATGTCACTATGTATAGACAAATGGTGGGTAACTTGATTTACCTTACCATTACTAGACCAGATCTTAGCTATTCAATTGGATTGATTAGCGAGTTCATGCAAAAGCCTATGAAGCCGCACTTGGATGTAGTGAGGAGGATCTTGAGATATGTGAAGGCTACATCAGATTATGCTCTACTCTATGAGCATGGTAAGCCTTTGGAGCTTATAAAATATACAGATGCTGACTGGGCATGAAGTACATATGACAATAGATCTACTAGTGGGTATGCATTTTCCCTAGATAGTAGTATGGTTAGCTGGAGCAGTAAGAAGCAACCTACAGTTGCACTCTCTAGTACTGAGGTAGCGTATAGAGGTGCTGCACTAGCTGCATGTGAGGCAGCATGGCTCATGAAGCTTCTTGATGATTTGGGCATGTAGGAAGCCAAACCTGTCACACTCTATTGTGTCAACATGAGTAGTGTAGTCCTACCCAATAATCATGTCTATCATGCTAGGACTAAGCATGTGGGAGCTTTCGCTCAACCGCCAAGACCCACGGACCGCTTATTGTTTCAAGCGTTCCAAGCCGAGCACTAATGGCTACCTCTCACATAACCGACGCGCCATCCATATCTACGGGTGTAGTGAGCTTACCTCCATGCCGTTCGAGTTACCTCCTCTCCTGCGCACTCCGGTAGCTCCATGATCCAAGTGCAAGCTTCAAGCAAGCTCGATCCTCCCACTCCAAGCTCCAAGCTCCATTGCCGCGAGCAAGACAAGAGAAGAGAAGAGAAGAAGAGAGGAGAAGATGGAGAGCTTCTCCACCCCACGGTCCCTCACCCTCACACACTCACTCCCTCACACTCTCACACTCCCTCTCTCAAGCACAAGCTTCAAGCAAGCAAGAAGAAGAAGAAGAAGAAGAAGAGGAGAACTACTTTTGGCCACACACAAGAATGAGCTTCTCATTCACTTTTCAACTTTATATACAAAACCCTAAATACTTTTGGGCGGTCATCCCCTTTTCTCCTTTTTTACATGGCCGGCCATAGCATAGGCCCTTTTTCCCATTGTCCTTCTATCTTCCTAGCTTCCTTTCCACCCCCCGTCTACATTTACAAATTGCACGGGTGAGAGCCCGGCGCTCCTTGAATTAAACCATGATGCGCTTGCGCTCTTTTACAAAAGTTTTGACTTGCGCTTTTCCTTGTGCGCCTTTCTCCCTTATTTAGGACTCTTCTCCTCGTGCGTCTTTGTCTTCTGTTTCTCTTTGCCTTGGCCTTTGTCTTTGTCTTTTGCTTTAGCTTTTCCAGATTTTCCACCTTCGTTCGTTTGAGAGTTAACATTACCCCCCTCCTAGACGAGTGCCAGTCCCATGGCACTCACTGTCGTAGGTAGCAAGCGTTAGCATGCACCGAAGACATAGGTGACAAGGACGCCTGTGGTTTCCGTGGAGGAGTGTTGGTGGTGGTGTGGAAGAAGATCCTGGGGGCCTATTGGTGGCCAAGGTGGCTAGTGGAAGGTTGTTGGAGTTGGTGGTAGGGCTATTCTGTGTTGGGGATTGCATTGATGGCCAGCACAAGTGTTGGTTTGTTGGGGATTCTGCACATGATGATTCTTTGTGGGCTTGTCAGATGGTAAGGGATAAGCATTCAGAGTTGGGTGTTGATGAAGAGCGAACGACACTTTCGTTGGAGTCTTCAACACCTGCAATTGAAAACCTCTCATGTGGTCTCTCCCTAAGGTTAGTGCTAGTCTTCTCTATTGTGCACAAGACATAGTGCAATTAGTTTGGGAGACATGTCAAACTCTAAGTCAGTTGAGAGTATTGTCCTGCACTTGAGGACCCAAACTGTGTATATACTTCGGTGCAGATATTATGTGAGTGCTCGTGCATACTTAGATATTACGTAGTTAGAAGATCGCAGGCTAGTTTCTCGTAACAATGCGTGGATGAAGCAAAGTTGTCTATGTTGAGAAGAAGTACACGTGAAGGTATATGAGACATCCTTTGCATTGTGACTGCACGATGTAGTATAATTGAATACAGGGACACCGCACTTTTGGTAGCTGGAAGCTATTGGACTTGCTTGATGAGGACGGTGTACTTTTCATGGCCAATCGTGCGGTGCTTACCACCACTGATTGCAATGGTACTAAGGCAGAGTGCAAGAGAGAATTGTGCAAGTGGGTCAAGGTGACAGGTCTAACCATAGGCGAGACAAGCTCCTGAGGTATGTCCTGCCCTTGATGTGCCCTGAACAATTGTGGGTGATGCTAAAGGGCTAGGGGACTAGGGATGGAGCTAGTCGACCAAGGTCACTGGACGTACCTAATTTGAGGACCCCTAGGTGCTGTGTTGTGATCGTGGGTGCTTATTATCTTTTCGTTCGTTTCTTTTTTTCTTCTTCTTTCTGTTTTCTTTTTTTTTTCTTTCTTTCTTTTTTTTTTCTTTTTCTTGTGTTTTTTTCTTGCTTTCTTTCTTTCGTTCTGTTCTCTCTCTTTTTTTTTTTGGCCTTGCCTGAGTACAACCATTACAATATGTTGAGGCTATCAGCCTTTCAATGGGTTGGAAAATGTCAAGCTTCAAAGGCTCAGGAAATGGATATTACAGTGATGATTGTGCCCTACCCTCATTGTTAGAGAAGCACTTGTTGAGATGGGGAGATACACTTGAGATATTGCAAACCTCCTTGCGACACACGCGATGTTGGTACAATTGAGATAACGACTGCCGTGAGCCAACTATAGAGCTTGACCTAGAAAGAGAGCGTAGCCCACGAATATGCTTTGGGCCATGCGATGTGGGCGGTCGACAAGGGTGATTTTTGCTTTCGGCAGCGTGGCTTTGCTGCGGCTCTTTGTGGGGTTGATGGTCTTGCGGTGATCGGGCATTGAACACTTTTGCACAAAGACCTGCATCATCCTGCATCCATTCGTTACTTCATGAGAGTACATGCATGGTATATGCCGCAACTATAATAAACCAGTGCAACGCAAGGAGACATCACTTATCTAAATTCTATGGTGTTGACTTAGATATTTATCACCTGCGCTTGATTAGCTTTTTCTTTTGCTAAAGACGTGAAATACATTAAACGCAGATATGAAAAGTTTGTACAATTGGGGAACATGTCAACACTTAACCATTTGAAGACAAAGAGTCCTGGTCAGGTAGCTTTTAATAAGCCTTCATACAACATGGGGCTACTCTATTTGTACGAGGCGGGGCGAGTCTGGGTGGTCGGGCGATTGGGGCTCTGCTAGTGCGGGGCTCCCATGGGGTTGGGCAGGGAACATGTCGGCTAGGACATGAATGGTGTAGTCCCGGGCCACACGTAGTACTGCACTTGTGATTGTGCATAAGCAATAACGTAACTTGTATCCGTATGTATTACTACTTTTGATGTGTTCGTACGTTAAACAAAAATTAAGAGTCATGAGTTTCAAGAAACAAAACAAAACAACTTCACTCAATTATTTGAATTCAGTACACATCGCATGAGATATTATGTATATATAAATAAATATTCCAATGTGGTAGAGTATACAAAATTTTTTGGCCTTCCAAGATGTTATAGCCCTATAATACTCATTACAAACCTTGCATCATTAATCTAGTAAACTATGCTAGAGTCCCCTTGCCGTGTTCAAACCGAATGATAAAGTTCATGTATTTATCTGTGATTGTGACATGCTTTGCATGGATGGACGCAAGCTGTGTATCATCAAACAAGTCGATGAGAAACCCCTCTACAGTTGTTTGTAGGGCCTCCATAGTTATAGCAATCCACCTTCCTACTGGTGGGCCATCCCGCACTTGTGCCCAAAATCTTCCCATCCCTTTCAGCTCCAAGTTTTGCATGACTTCTCAAACAACCTTATGAAAAGAACTTTTCGGGATGAGAAGCTCGTATCCGCGTTGGATTCTCCTTATCTCTCGAAGGGCGACAATGCCCGGTTTCCATCTCCTCTTCTTATGTGGTGGTCCTTGTGCTCTATGGGGAGCACCTGTTGCTGCGCTAGAGGAGACTCCACCTTGTGCTTCAGGTGGCGGGCCTTGGCGTAATGTCTTTCCGGGGCCAAAATGGTGACATGCTTGCTTGGTGTGTGCCATGCAAGCTCGAGGAGGGCAAGACGGAGAAGAGACATAGGTTGGGGATGTAAAAATGGAGGAAGCAAAGAAAGAAAGATGGAAAAATGAGAAGAAGAATGAACTTTTAACCCATTTAAACCCCAAAACTGGGTTAATGCAGCTTCATACACACTGTCCATCGTGTAATCATAAATCCATAACCTTTTATCGGAATGCGACAAAAATTCACATGCGCATTCATTAGGTGGCCAAGAGCCCAAATGATTGTTTTTTTTGAAAAAAAGTGCATGCAGACCCCTGGTCTGAAGTTTCCCATGGCAACAAAGTGACTCCAGATGCTAGACTTCGGATCAGGGGTCTATAGGCACTTTTTTTTCCAAAAAGTAATAATTTGGACTCTTGCCCGCCTAATGAGTGTGCGTGTGAAGTTTGGTCGTATTCGGATATATTTTAGTATTTTAAAAATTATCCCACATCAAAATTATGGATGGATTGATAATTGAGAAATCAACATTGCAACTACTGGCCCTTAGAAACTTTGCACCACATAGACTATATAGAGGCATCACGAGTAAAGTCTGCAACAAGAAATGGCAAATTTTTGCATGTTATTTCTATTGAAATTGACAGTGCTAACAAAAACTGTAAGTAAAAATTGAAAATACAGCAAAGATGCACAGTCAAAGTTGAGAGCGAAGGACAAGTGTAAATTTTTAATTCATATTTTACGAGCGCATACAATAGTTTTACATTGTCCAATGTATGAGGATAACACTATACCAAAAAAGATAACATTACAAATTGTGTTCATTCCATTGGAACGAATGCATCCCTCACTACTTGAAGATTTCTTACAAGTTAGAAGTCCCTGGAAGTTACAGTGATGCACTTTGCATGTATTGCACAACGTTGAGCATCAGTCATCAAGTCAACTAAAAAGTCCTCTGTAGCACACTGTAGAGTATGAAGACAGTCTTTTGTGAAGCGATTAGGTTTATCTTGACCTTGTGCCAAAAACCGCCTCCTGCTTTCTGTGCGGTAGAGGTCTTGTACAATCTCGCGATTAGGTTTATCTTGACCTTGTGCCAAAAACCGCCTCCTGCTTTCTGTGCGGTAGAGGTCTTGTACAATCTCGTGAACAAGTCTTGAGAAGCTCGCCTTTGGAATGATGAGATCAAAAGAGCGTTGATACCTTCTAATTTCTCTCAAGGCCACTGTACCTAGCTTGCATTTCTTGTGGGGATGTTGAGGAGGGCCCTTGTGAGGGTGGCTTGAGGAAGGTGGATTAGGTTGAGAAGGGGATGCATTTGAGCTAGTAGATACTCCAAGGGGCTGAACATGATATGGGGCTTTGAGCGAAAGCTTATTTGCAACTACCTTAGACTAACCATCTTTCCTGCACAAGAGATGTGAGAACTCAATGAATAAGATAGAAAGTGAAACCCTCTTTTATATAACCCTAAACTGTGAGACTCATTCACATAAATGCACACTCTCTCTTTCTCTCTGAAACTATGAATTGCTTTCACACTGAACACATTATTCATCTTACTATCTTAGCTCTCTTCGAACCCATTTGATGCCTTGTCAAAGCCTTGTTTCTAGCCACTTGGCATGGTTTTCTTTGGCACTTGAGGCTTCATAACGCACTTTTTTAGTGACACGATGTGATTCTCTCATGTTTGTAGCTGATTCATCAGCACTTTCATTTGCTCTCTTTTGCGAGAGTTTAACTTCATTTGCTACTATAATCCTATGCCACCAAGATAGCAATTGGATCATTGGATTGCTACCATTCACCCCTCCACCATGATCAGTTTTTCTATGGTATGCACCACGTGCTATCTAATGTGAATTTTCCATCCCTTGTGTGGACCAAATTCCGATGCTTTCCTTTTCTACAAAGTATGGCCCATGTGCCTCAAGGATATGCTACAAAGACACATATCACACATGAGTAAAACTATGCTCAATAGTTTATACAATTCATATCATTTTAAAATATTAACTTAGTACGCACCATGTAATGTGTGATAGAGCTTTTGCCCCATGCTTCCACCATGTTTTCGTGGAAGCTATGCACAGCATTGATAAATTCTTGCTTATCTTCATTGTTAAACACCATCTTGCGAAGTAAGGGAGCCCATTTGTTAAGACTTATCCAAACCTTAGCTTTGGCCAATCTTGTTTTTTCTAGATTACTTTGATCAGGAATTGCAAAATGTAACTTTTTCCACCCATCGTAGTCCTGCACCCTACTTACGAACCATGACATTCCCTTTCTCATTGATGGGTGCTGGGAGAAACTTCCTACCCTTTGCTCTTCCAAAGCAAGGCTTTTTTGGCATGTTACTAGATTTTCATGATCTCTTCTCATCTTTTTCATTTGTCACTTGATGCTTGTGTAGCCCAATTTCTGATAACACTCGCTCCACATTCCTACATGTTGCAATGGCTTCTTTTTTTGGTTGCATCCTATAAGCAAAGAAAATGTATTCATATAAAAGTTTCTCCATGATTCTAACAAAAGCATGCAATGAACAAATGTAAATGCGATCCAAGGGAATGTTGAAGATAGGCTTCCAAGTGGGATCTTCTCTATTGCGCGTCAATGCAACACTTGTCACCCTTCTCCAGTTCTTCTTTTCGTCCTTTCCTTCCACCCTCTCTATCAAGCAATATAGGCATGGATTCTTTGTATTTGCACCATTGGAGATTCCACACATGCATTTTAAAGTTTTCAAGTCTCCTCTAAGATGCCATTCAACCAAGTATTGACCATACCCGAGAGCATCTCGCCATGTTCCTGACGATCGATGATGCTTGGAATGCTTGTGTGCATAAAGAACAACTGCAGCACCTCAAATGTTTCCTTAGGAACTTCAAATGCAGCGAACCACCACACATGGTGCTCATATTGAACACTAAAGTTCCCTTGGTTGTTCTTGTCAAATTGTAAAGCTCTATTCATCAGAGTTACACTAACTCTTTCAAGCTTTACTCCTTTGACGACCTCACTTTCTAGATAGAAACTTTGAGATAAAGTATCTGGCTTTTCTTGTTGGTGGCTAGGCCTATAGATAATGAGAAAAAGTAAAATCTAGATAAGAAACCACTCCATCCATCTTGGTGACAATTCAAAACATAAGAGGTCATAAAATATTCTAGATTATTGTGATTCATATAGATAATGATCTTATGATGTGCTCAAGGAGATTTTGAATAGTTCCTATATAGGAAAACTCTTGGAATGTAGGAAATTCTCTAACTTTCCTAGATACATGTATATAGATTCTCTACGTATAACTAGGGAATTACTTTTTCCACATCCCATGCTAGGGAATCCTAGGCATGCATGTATAAACTCCTTATATATAATTAGGGAATTTGTTCTTGACATCTTAAACTAGAGATTTGTAGGTCAGATAAGAAATTTAATTTCCCATATCTTAAACTAGGAATTTGTAGGTCATATAACTAGGGAATCATGTTTTCCATACAACATAATTGGGAATTCTAGGCCTCTAGGGAACCCGGTTCCTTGCATTTCATACTGGGCAATTACAAAAAGCCATATCAAGAACATATATATGCTTCGTGCAAAATTACAAATAGTTTATGGAAAGTGGTTGTCAAGCAAATTAGGCTTAAATTAAGTAGTCACTCAATAGTACGACATTGCTTCTTATCATTTTTTACAAAATTTTGCAAAATTATTCTCTTTATTTTCTTAAAGATCTATTAGTGATGCACTAGCCCTATAAAGGTAATTATGTTGATCAATAATTTAATGTTGAGTACCATGTGAAATACCTCAATACTTATGGAAATTAGGAACCAATTGCAATGTGCTATTTGTGCATGTTCTTCAACACATTTCTAATACATGTGCATTGTAAAAAGAGATGAAAATGATCCTCTTTCTCACAATGTAAATGTCCTAAAATAAACATTAGCATATTAAATCTACCTTTGAAAAACTTCAACACAACTAGTCTCTAAAGAAACATATTAAAACTTATAGAAAGATGTGGCGTTCCATATTGGTAAGGTTAATTTCCTAAAATAAGCATTAGCATACTAAGTCCACCTCTGAAAAACTTCAACACAACTAGCCTCTAAAGAAACATACTAAAACTTATGGAAAGATCTAGCATTCCATATTGGTACGGTTAATTTTTTGCATTTTTCTCTTACATGCAAGTTTATTGCACTTACTATAATTATCCCAAATTAGGTTAGAGTTTAAAAACATATTACACATATCACTTGTAAATCAAGCCTACTTGAGGTTGAGTTAATTAAAGGACACATTGCCCATGTCACCTATAATCAAGTCAAATTGAGGTGTAAAATACTAAAGATTGTAATGGACAAAGTGTACTAATTGGAGATCAAAGTTGTGAGTCAAATGGATTTGGTTCTCAAGGCAGACATGTTTTACCCCACTTTCTTTGACATCAAGGAGTACGTGAAAATAAATAGCTACAAAGGTACCTACTTACTTTCTTGTAATCCCACAAGCTTTCTAAAATTTCATTTCCTTTTGGGAATTGATAGGCCAATTTAGGGTTTTTCTTAATAACAAATATATCCTCTTTGAAGCCAAAAGCATTCAATCAAATAGATGGTCTAGCTGATGATTCAATCCTCATGAAGGCACCTAGCCAATCTTGAGTTTTTCAAGCTATGGCTATTGTTTTTCATGTTTTTAAATTGGTAGATATCCCCTAAGGAGGAGATTTTACAATGGTTCAAATATACATTTATTGGAAAGGGCTTTATTCATGCTCTATTAGTGTTTAAGGGGGTAGTACATTGCCCATCTTACATACGATCCAGCCTAACTAAGGTAAAAAATATCAATATATTGTAATGGAAAATGTGAAAGAGATCAAATCCTATTTGATCATGATTGCCCCTCAGAACACCATGTGTCTTCCCCCTTGTTGACATGGCCATAAAAATCTCCATAGCAAGCATCCACTACAACGTGTCCCCAAAATTGACTGAGCCTCCCTTGTTAAACCTTCTAAAAATCTCATAATAGATACTATTTGGCTTATCCAAGGACATCCACTAACTAAAGAAGAGTAGAGGCTTCTTTTTCTTGATTTTCACAACATATGAAGCCATGGTCCCCATCTTATGAAATTAAAACAAGTGAAGACATATGGATCTATGAGGGGTGGGGTCTAGGGAGACACCTCAAGCATTGAAAAAAAGTATAAAAAGCACATTGCATATTAGTTTCCAAATGGTGGTGTAGGATGAATCTCTTCAACCATATGTGGATGCGGAACTCAACATGCTTCTATACAAGTATAATAGATGACTAAAGAGAAGGCAAGGGTAGTCTATGTTAGAATATTTGAACATCATTTTATATAGGTGCATATGTGTGGTGTGTTCCTTGTATGTAGAACAATATGAATTGTACTTTAGAGTGCGGAAATATGAGTTGATTGATGGATAAACATGTTAGTTGGCATGTCAAAGTGAACCAAGTGCAATGCACCAAGTTTAGCAAAGTGCCTATTTAAAGAGGCATCCCTTATGCAATGAAAGAGTGGATATTTCTCATTTTCTCAACATTATAGATCTCTTGGTAATTTATTACCCTCCATGAATATTGTATCCTACATGTGGTATCAAATGCTCCATCCTTGAGGTCATTAGGTTGAGGCTCTATCATTGAGGTCATTAGGTCGAGAGCCTTCCATAACCATGAGTAGAGATTGAAGATGAGAGATTGAAGCAATAGGCAGAGTATTCTTCAATCAAAGTGAAGAGCCACCATCACTTGAGGTATATCTACTTTGGTCAATCATCACTCTACAATTTTCACATGAGGTCTTCATTCCTAATGTTAACCCCAACACGAAGAAAGCAAAAAGAAGTGGAAAAGACGCAGGGCAAAGGCGGAAAAATGTAGCCTGACTGAAGAAAGAAAAGAAGAAAAGGCCAAAAGCGCAAGGGCAACCTTAAAAGTCCAAGGCAAAGGCAAAAGGGGAAAGGCGCGTTCTAAAATAAAAAGGCGCACCCTGAAATCTTGTAAAAGAGCGCCGCCCGTGCAATTTGTAAATGTAGACGAGCGGTGGAAAGGAAGCTAGGAAGATAGAAGGACAATGGGGCTATGGCCGGCCATGTAAAAAGGGGAAAAAGGGGATGACCGCCCAAAAGGGATTTAGGGTTTTGTATATAAAGTTGAAAAGTGAATGAGAAGCTCATTCTTGTGTGTGGCCAAAAGTAGCTCTCCTCTTCTTCTTCTTCTTGTTCTTGCTTGCTTGAGCTTGTGCTTGAGAGAGGGAGTGTGAGAGTGTGAGGGAGTGAGTGTGTGAGGGTGAGGGACCGAGGAGGAGAAGCTCTCCATCTTCTCCTCTCTTCTTCTCTTCTCTTCTCTTCTCTTCTCTTGCTCGCGGCAATGGAGCTTGGAGTGTGGAGCTTGAGGATGGAGCTTGCTTGAAGCTTGCATTTGGTTCGTGGAGCTACCGGAGTGCGCGGGAGAGGAGGTAACTGGAACGGCACGAAGGTAAGCTCACTACACCCGTAAATATGGATGGTGCGTCGGTTATGTGAGAGGTAGCCATTAGTGCTCGGCTTGGAACGCTTGAAACAATAAGCGGTCCGTGGGTCTTGACGATTGAGTGAAATCTCCCACATTTTGGTTCCGTTGCCAGGACCAACGGATTCAAGCCTTGAGCGCTTGCACGCTTCGAATCGAGCATCAAAGTAAGGGGTTTCCCCTGAACCGGTGCTTGAGATAGGTAGGAAAGGAGGGGGTTGAAGATGGTATTCGATCTCCTTAGCAAGTAGGTTTTTTGATTTCTTGAGATTTATGTTGTGGAATGGAGTAGTGTAGGTATTTAGTTTGTGATTTGGATGCATTTAGAATAGGAAAAAACAAAGAAAAAAAAGAAACAAACAGTAGGGTTCTCTGTTGCTGTATAACAGGCTAAAAGAGGGAAATAGGGGCACAGATCCTTGGAGTGCCGTTCGATTCGAGCACCATAGTGGTTTGAGGCATGTCTGGCATTCCCTTGTAGTGTCCTGCACCTATCTGGAAGGCGCTGGACGATTCGGTGTAGTAGACGTCAGCCTAGAGGCATCGCGTGCAACTTGCGGGCCGTCGTCCGCGCCGTCGGACCAGGCCGTCCGAGTCCCAGAATCGGACCTCCGATTTTGAGAATCGGACGCTCCGATCGGACCATCCTGTCCGATCGGACCACTCAGATCAACCCGTCCGATTTTGAGAATCGGATGCTCGGACCAACCCGTCCGACTCGGACACTCGGACACTCGGACCAATCCATAATTGGACCACTCAGAATCGGACCAGGCCGTCCGAGTCCCAGAATCGGACCAGCTCAGAATCGGACCACCCTGTCTGATCCGATTCCCAGAATCGGACCACTTTGAAAATCGGACCACTTTTTTGATCCGACTCCTAGAATCGGACCACTGGGCCGATCGGACCAACACAAATTCAGATGTTCGATTCTGATAATCGACATCTTAGAATCGGACCAAAAACTATCAAAATTGGACAGGTATCTTGAACACAAATTCTGATGCATCTAAACCCCGAAATTGATCCCAAAGATCGTGTAGAGCTAAAGGCACATCACAGATCCTCATTGGGCTAAAATTTAGAGCACGTAGTTCAAAATTTGGCTATAAACGGTCCTCCAAATTGCATATGGCGTCTACCGTTGTCAAAGAGATCGTGCAAGAGCTGCAAAACACGGGGTTCAAGATACAGCAAGGAAAGAGGCTAACAAGAAGATCTCAATTTTTGATACCAAAGAACGCTTTATTTCTTATTAAGTTTGTAGAGTTACAACAAAGAAACTGCCAACAAACAAATTTTGTTCAAGTCCTTCAGCATGTAACTTTTGACTTTACTTCAAGGCTCTTAAGCAAGCTCAAACTTTTAGGCCGCTAACAAAGGTAGACATCAGAAGGTTCTCAATTAGTCTTCAAGCCCATGTATAAATCAAAGCAACATCAAGGCCACCTGTACCTCAGCATTACTGAACTCCCATAGACCTGGGAGAATTTTTATTCATGTATTTCATGCAGAAGTGTCATCAATAGGTGATATTTTGTTCCATCTCCAAACAGCTGTAACAAACACTTGAAAGGGCTTCCACCAGGGGTACGTATAAGTGTGTGTGGCTTATCAAGTTGTTTTATTCATGTAAAAAAAACATATAAGTTTACACGGTCCACAGCTCGTAAACAGTCGTTCATTTTAAGCAGCAGCAGTAAACTCGTGGCAACCTTCCAAGAAGCCCAAATCTTAGAAACATATTTCGATGCATACATCTGGATCTCATCCTTTGTATGGATGGTTTTTTATGGCTGCCTTACAGTTGGCTTTCTTCAGTTCATCCTGGGAGCAGAATTTTGAGATGCCTAGGATGTCATTACGAACAGATGTCAAGAGCTCTGCATGTTCGCGCAATGAAGTGATATTACCTCATGTCCTCCTAAATTCCTGAGTAAACTCACGAAGTATATCCCTGAGCCGATCAAGCTTTTGAGTTACTGATGTGGTTGGAGTTGTTACTGCAGCAGCCGGACTCATAGAATCAAACTTGGCATATGATGAGAGCTTGACATCCAGGTCCCCTTCAATCTTGCGAGCCTCTCTGCGCAGCTCCTTCCTTCGCTTCTGAACTCTTAGTTATAGTGGCAAGTAATTGCCCGCGCACCCTGTTAAGTATCATGCTACAGTATGCTTATTAGCAGAGGTGATTTCGTGATCATCCACACGCTTTCCTCCTTTGAGTCCAGCTGATCGAGATAGTGAACAAGATTATGCTGGCTATGATGCTGGTTACCCTGTTGCTTCGCTCGATGCACTCATAGACAGCAAGGAACTCCAATCCGCAGCTTCCGATTGGTCTGGAATGCTGAGTGTAGGTGCTCAACAGCAGACTGATCATTTAATAAAACTTGAAATCTGTTCCTGATCGATACTGATGCATTGTCGGGAAAAAGCACATAGTTGAATGTTTCCAGAGAAGGTTGTATCAGAATTCCTTCAATGACTGCATCGTTGAGGAAGGGCAACACCTACAGACGGAAACTTCCAGAGAACGATGCATCCACCTCTTCAGCCAGAGACCTCCTCAAAAAACCTCGATTCAGGCATAAAATTCCAATGTCAAGGAGGCCCTCTTAACAGCCTTTTCCAATGCTTCCGAAAACTGCCGATTTAGGTAGCTGTTTGCCAGGATATGCCTCCCTGCGGTGTCGTCTTCCCTCCATCTTTAGATTCCTATCCTTTCGTTTGTGACTTCCTCTTTTTTTTTCTCCCTGTTCGTGACTTCCTCCGCTTTTTCTCTCCTTTCTCCCCCAATTAGCATTGCCCCCCCCTTCCTTTTCGTCACACACCCCTCTTTTCCCTCCCTTCTTAGCTTTTGAATCCCCTCATTAGCGACACTGTCATCAAGTCTCATTGCCAATAATGGCATGAAAATCTCTCACCAACATTGGATAAGGGTGAGATCCAGTTACGGACCTTAAAATATAGTGTGTAGTCTCTTCATTTGTAACCAAGTATCTTATTGCTTCTGATGCCACATCTTTCAACGTACCTGTACCAAACTGGACAGCACGTACGTCAACTCCAAAAAGTCTCATTCTGAATACTTTAAGAGCCTGTCGTTCCATATCTTTGGCGCCCATGTGAACAACACATTGTAACCCAAAACAAGCACACACTGTAACAGTGATAACTCCATGCTTCTCATAGCACATTTCAATGCTTAGCCTCCTTCTTTCTAACTCCTGGATGTGGAGGGTTGTTATCATTAGGTATCTTTGATGTAGCTGGAGAAGGAGAAGACAAAGTCCTAACATGTTCACCAGCATCAGTTGTGCTTTCCACTCAACCTTGCTCAACATAGGCTGAAAGCATCTCATCATATTCGCCACTTTTGTCTCCAACTCCTCCCCACTATACTCATACGCATAAAATAAATGTAATCACAACAACTAAGTATGTACAAAGTACCAAATCCCATGCACAACTTTTGGGTGGTTTACACACTTCGAATGTGCAGCAATACGACATCCACCCCCTCTAAACCTGCGCATCCTCCGGATGTGCCAACTATCCAGGATCATTCAACTCCACAAACAGGTCAAGTCCATCTTCTGATTCTAGTAAACCTGTTTCTCCATCGGCTTCATCATCTATGTCTTCTGTCTCTTCTGCTTGTCTTTCTCCTATTTGCTCTTCTTCTGTCAATGCTTCAAGTGCATATTCTTCATCTTCTCTTCTCTTGAAAATCTTGACTCGTTTTCCAGCAATAGGCACCCTCAATTTTGTTCCATCTAACTCAGCCAGCTCATAGGTACCATTGTCAAAAACCTTTTTCACTTCATACGGTCCAAACCATCTTTGAACCATTTTTCTCATGCTACTATGCTGATTTTCTAGACTACTGTCATAGACTAGAACCCAATCTCCTTCTTTTATGGCACTAGGCCTCAAGCGATGCCTTAAATCAAACCTGTCCTTATTTCTGAGACGGGCTGCCTTCAAACGGTCAACGGCTAGCTGCACATCTTCTGTCCTTCTCTCTAGTTGACGAATCCGAAGGGCTAACAGCTCTTCCCTTGATAAATCCTCATGCCACGGAAGAACACTCCAAGTGAGAGTACAAATTTCAATAGGCATGACAGGTTTTTGCCCATACATCAACTCCGCTGGCATGTATCCAGTAGTCACACTATGTGTAGAGCGATCAGCCCACAATGCAAAAGGTAGTAATCTCGGCCAATCTCCAATCCGACCTCTACAAGCTTTTGCCAATGCTTTAACTATTGGCGGATGTCCTCTTTCACTTTTGCCATTTCCCTCTGGATTATAGGCAGTAGTAAGAGCCAATTTAATCCCAAGCCGTGAGAAGAATTCTCTAGCTTCATCTGCATCTAGCTCTCCACGATCAGCTGTAATCTTGCCTATACATCCATACCTGTAAAATATTTCTTCCAACAAGAATTTACATACTGTAGTGGTGGTCTTCGTCCGCAACGGTCTACCTTCAACATAGTTTGTAAGATCCTCCCTAGCCAAGACAAGATATCTCATCTGCCAAAGTCCCACTGGCAAAGTAACCAAGTCTACCACCCACTTGTAATGCATACATAGTGGATAAGTCGGATGCAGCTCATCCTGATGTCGCACTAAAGAGTAAAGCTGGCAGTCCCTGCAAGTCTCCACAAAGTGAGAAACATCTTTATACATCCCTTTCCACCAGTATCTTTCTTTGATTTTCTGATAGGTAGCCCACACACCTCTATGTCCAGCCCATGAGCTCTCATGAAACTCTCGCATAATCTGTATCTGCATCGCTACATCACAAACTACTCTCAAGGGCAAGCCTCCTCTCTTCTTTGGATGCTTCCAAAGAAAACCATCTTTCAAGAAATACCCATAAGCCTTCCTTCTGATTTTCTTGAATTCATCATCTGTCCAATCAGCTCTTCGAGTCAATGAACTTAGATATTGTCCAATTTGCAGCCACTCATCAACATAAAGTTCTTCAATAAAAGCTTCAACAGTAGATACATGACAATCATGAATAAGGACAGAAGCAGCAAACTCTGTCTCATCATCTTCTGCAAGCATTGACTCCTCATCCTCATATCTCGCTCTAGAAAGCATGTCTGCAACTGGGTTATCTTTCCCTGCTATGTGTCAAAATTCTGGATTCAATGATTTAATATAGGCAATCCATCGAAGCATCGCTATATCTAGAGTTGAGCAACTAGTAATCATGCCAAGCAAAGGCAAACAATCTGTTTCCACAATAACTGAAGCTCCAATAAAATACCCTTTGTCACACTTCAGTGCAGTGACTACTCCCCACAACTCTCTTTTGATCTGCGGGTATCTTCTTTGTCGCTCATTAAGAACTTTAGCTCCAAAGCGGATTGCATACCTATTTCCATCAGCATCATCCTGTCCCACAGCCCAACCTATGCCAATAGGGCTAGTATCAACTGTCAACATGATCGGCCGTCCACACTGATAATCCGCCTTGCGTAGAGTAGGAGCTGATTGCAACAGCTTCTTGAGCTTACGCATGGCTTTTGAATGCTTCTCATCCCAATGAAATTTCTGCCCCTTTCGAAGCAGCTGATAGAGAACATCTGCAATATGAGCAAAATGAGGAATCCAAATCATGTAAAATACACAAGCTCCCACAAATCTCCGCACCTCTGAAGTAGTCGAGCAATACTCTGCAATCCTGTTTATGGCATCCACCTTTGCAGGAGAAGGCTTTCTGCCATAATATCCAACCATATGCCCAACTATGATGACTTCATTAACAGCAAAGACAGATTTCAGCCCTGAAAGTGTCAAATTTACCTCCTCTAATCGTGTCAAAATTTGCTCACAAGCAATCAAGTGATCAGCCACAAACTGTCTACATCCACACAAATCAAGACTTTCATTCTTTTCTTCTTCTGCACAACCCTTAATAGGCACATCATCTAGAAAAGGCATGGTATACTGTGGAATATAGTCTCGAAGAACTCTATGCATAGCATTCATCATATGAGCAACTGAGTTTGTAGCACCTTGTGGCAAGGTACACATCCTCACAAGACCAATAGGTGTCCGCATAGTAGTAATATCCCTGCTTTCCAAGGCAAGCTGAAACTGATCATAACCTGAATACAAGTCACCTAATGAATAGATGGCTCGTCCTGCAAAAGCCTCAGCAAATTCATCCACAACTGGACCTGTTCCCACATTCCTGATTGTCACTTTGTTCACGGGCTGCATATCCTGAATAAATCTCAAAGTACCATTCTTCTTTGGTACAGTAAACCACCTGTTAGAATAGGGTGCAGAAGAGGGTTCCAAAATCCCCATTTTAATCTTCTCATTCAGCAACTCTATCAGCTTTGGCAAGTGTGCTTTAGGCACAGGTATAGGACGTATATTCCATGGTACATGAGGAACAGTGAAGATGACCATAGGTGCAACCAATTCGGGACTAATGCAGCCAATTTCATGTGGAAAGAAAGCAAGTGCCTTACCATGACGTCCAAGCATCTCTCTAAAACATTCTTTTTCCACTGAAAGCAAAAAATCATCATTTCCAATTTTCAATTCTGCAAGAGTTTCAGCTGTAAACTTATGTCCAATATTTGCAGGATCCCTCAACATAGGCTGCTTCATAGCTTTTTCAATCTGTTCATCACTATCAGAAGGAAGCGGGCCTGCAACCGGCTTAACCTTCTTATCAACTATTTTATATTTTGTGTCAACCTTGGCATCATTCAAGCACTCTTTTCTTTGCTGCAATTTTTGCAAATTTTCAGCATCTTTCAACTCTGTTGGCTGAAAAATTTCAGCCTTTAGCTCTATGGACTGCATGGGTGCAGCCTGAAACTCTTTATGCAGAAATTTTTCTGCATTCAACTCTGTTGGCTGAATGAATTCAGCCCTCGGCTCTATGGACTGCATAGATGCATCCTGAAACTCTGTATGCAGAAATTTTTCTGCATTCAACTCTGTTGGCTGAATGGATTCAACCCTCTGCAATTCTGTTAGCTGATCAAGATCAGCCATAAATTCAGTTTGCTGAGTTTTCTCAGCCTCTAACTCTGTTTGCAGCATAAAACCAGAAATTTCCTGAAACATATCCAAGGTTTGCACATGTATGATCTTTGAACCCTTGCATACATCAGTTTTCAGCATTGCACTCATCTCAAACAATGTATCTGCATAAGACATCCCTTCATACAATCCATCCACATGCTCTTCTGCTTGCAAAATACCTGCATTCTTCAACTCTTTCTCCTTACGACCAATGTACTGCCTGGCAGCTCTAGGTAAATCTGAAATTTTCTGATAACTCACTGAACTATCTGAAGTAAATCCAACAAAGTTATTGGAGGAAGACTGGCTGCCAGGAGGCGAGATCTCCTCTTTTCTCCGCTCCGTACCACTGGCGTCTCGCAAGACAGCGGTACCTAATGAAAATCCAACTCCTTCGCAGGTAGTGGTGCCTCACGCAAGGAGTCCCTGTTTCTCGGATGATTTACCCCAACAGTCATAAACTGAACAGCTCGCATACCATCTTTACTGCGTATCCGCGCATAAGCTGATCCGTCATCCATCACTTTTGTTTCCATTCTTGCTTCTGTAATGAAAGGTTGTCCAAGAATAATCGGATAAGAGCATGAATCCTGAACAAAGCAATGATAATCCTCTTCAACATTACCAATAGAAATTCTGATACTCGGACAAGCAACATACATATCACCAGAAGTATTATTGGCGGCTCTCATGCACCAGCCATGCTCTGCATCCATAGGCCACTTGCCACTCTCATAAACACCTCGAGCAATAAGATTAATCTCAGAACCATGATCAACTAAAGCAATCAAGGGAATTGGTTTCTCTCCAATCCTTACCACTGTCTCAGTGGTTGCTCTAGCCTAATGACTTCGTGAAAAATGGTTGCGAGGAATGAGAATAGGGGTCTCATCATCTTCATACTGCATAGGCTGCACTATTTTCTCCAATTGCAGATTAACAGAAGCATTCTCAACCATCACTGCATCATCATGCTCTTCCCCAAGAGCTCCATGCCACAATCCCTGTAAAGCAGGTCCTTCCATCGCATGTCGTTTCCTCCGCAAAAGATCCTGCATCTGATCCTGTATTTCTCTTCTAGCAATCCCAAGAGCCTCTCCAACAGTAAAAGTGACTTCACTATTCAAAATTCTTTCATGAAAAATCTTACTCATATCCGTTTGCATATCAAGGTCTGACAAGAGCTTGAATCCTGGCTCTTTTCTTGGTTGCCTCTTTTCTTTCTGCTTGTCTCCCATTGGTTGATCAGAACCTGTTTGAGCTGGAGAATTTGACATAGGTGGAGCTGTAACAGGTGGTGAAACAAAGTCACCCCCTCTAGTCTTTTTGGAGGAGCTAGGACCCTCCTCATCTCTTCTTCTCTTTTCCTCAACCATGGCATCTAAACCCTGCGTTTTAGCCATATAAGCAAAAATAGAATACTTGTCAACAGGAGAATCCCATCCTGTTTCTCCTCGGATGCTAGAGCCCACACAAGTCATAGTAGAAGTTTGAACTTTCCCTCTTCTCGCTATCTCCAAGGCAGAAGACCATAAAGCAGAGTCTCCATCACATTTCTGCTCAAGCTGGACTCCAAAAGCTGAAGCATCTCCTCTAACACTCACATAAGCTGATCGCGCAGCCATATCATCAACAAGCTTCTTCATACCTCCCTTACCAAAGTTCGTGTCAAGAGGAGCGCCAGTCTCTGTCAGCCATATCTTCCCATCTTGTCCCCAGAACACTACATTCTTCTTACGTGCTTCCTGAAAAGCATCACAATCTCTGCAGTGTTGGTGCTCTGTACTATCACACCAAATACATCGTCGCCCTTTTCTTTGACCAGCTGGAAAAGCAGTCACTGGAGCAGGTGCTACAGCAGGTACTGTCATAAGTTGCTCCTTTAACTTACCAACTTCAGCTTTGACTGCTTCAATCGTCAAATCCGCCAAGCCTTTAATAACATCATCTACAGATAAGGACACTGGAGCAGGAGGAACTGGTGGAACTGGTGGATTCATAACAGGAGGAGTAGGCTTAGGCAAAGAAATTGCAGCAGGGGTAGAAGAAGAAGTCTCCAAAGATTTTTCAGGAACTGATCCTGTATTTCGATGCAATCTGACTCTCCTGCGCTGCTTCTTGACAAGAGCATTCACAGCATCAATGACATGTCTCCACTCAGTCTTTAAACCTGAATCAGTAGCTTGATCTTCCAAAAGATCATCCAACTTTTCCTGTAAATCAGCATCTGCAGCTTGCAAAAATAACTCCACTTTTTGCATCTCCAAAGCTTGCTGTTTTGTCCCATCCACCTGATCATAACGGCTTTCAAACTCTCGCAGAAGAGCGGTAACAGAAAGTCCCTTATTAGGCATAGAAACCCATGCTAAAAAATTCCTGCGATTCATAAGACCTGTATCCTCCAGGAAATATTCATCTTTTAATGCCTTTTTAAATTCAGCCCAACCTGCATGTGCCTCTTGAATTTCTGCAATTCGACCTTCAAGAGCGCGCACCACAATCCGCAAGAAGTAGCGGCTCCAAACATCTTGAGAAACCCCAAAAAACTTCATCTTTTCTTCATACAAATGCAGATAAGTTGACACTTGCTGGCCATTAAACTGCTTCATCTCCTGTTGGACAGCTTTCAAGGCATCCATAGCATCACTGTCACGTTTTGCATGAGCTTGCTGTTGCATATACATGGTAAATGACTGAAACAGGTTCTTCATGACATTATCATCTGTCATCTCTTCTTGCGAGTCTCCCATCTTGCTGATGACGCAGCACTTTCACGTCGGGTTCACCAGAAATGTCAAAGAGATCGTGCAAGAGCTGCAAAACACGGGGTTCAAGATACAACAAGGAAAGAGGCTAACAAGAAGATCTCAATTTTTGATACCAAAGAACGCTTTATTTCTTATCAAGTTTGTAGAGTTACAACAAAGAAACTGCCAACAAACAAATTTTGTTCAAGTCCTTCAGCATGTAACTTTTGACTTTACTTCAAGGCTCTTAAGCAAGCTCAAACTTTTAGGCCGCTAACAAAGGTAGACAGCAGAAGGTTCTCAATTAGTCTTCAAGCCCATGTATAAATCAAAGCAACATCAAGGCCACCTGTACCTCAGCATTACTGAACTCCCATAAACCTAGGAGAATTTTTATTCATGTATTTCATACAGAAGTGTCATCAATAGGTGATATTTTGTTCCATCTCCAAACAGCTGTAACAAACACTTGAAAGGGCTTCCACCAGGGGTACGTATAAGTGTGTGTGGCTTATCAAGTTGTTTTATTCATGTAAAAAAAACATATAAGTTTACACGGTCCACAGCTCGTAAACAGTCGTTCATTTTAAGCAGCAGCAGTAAACTCGTGGCAACCTTCCAAGAAGCCCAAATCTTAGAAACATATTTCGATGCATACATCTGGATCTCATCCTTTGTATGGATGGTTTTTTATGGCTGCCTTACAGTTGGCTTTCTTTAGTTCATCCTGGGAGCAGAATTTTGAGACGCCTAGGATGTCATTACGAACAGATGTCAAGAGCTCTGCATGTTCGCGCAATGAAGTGATATTACCTCATGTCCTCCTAAATTCCTGAGTAAACTCACGAAGTATATCCCTGAGCCGATCAAGCTTTTGAGTTACTGATGTGGTTGGAGTTGTTACTGCAGCAGCCGGACTCATAGAATCAAACTTGGCATATGATGAGAGCTTGACATCCAGGTCCCCTTCAATCTTGCGAGCCTCTCTGCGCAGCTCCTTCCTTCGCTTCTGAACTCTTAGTTATAGTGGCAAGTAATTGCCCGCGCACCCTGTTAAGTATCATGCTACAGTATGCTTATTAGCAGAGGTGATTTCGTGATCATCCACACGCTTTCCTCCTTTGAGTCCAGCTGATCGAGATAGTGAACAAGATTATGCTGGCTATGATGCTGGTTACCCTGTTGCTTCACTCGATGCACTCATAGACAGCAAGGAACTCCAATCCGCAGCTTCCGATTGGTCTGGAATGCTGAGTGTAGGTGCTCAACAGCAGACTGATCATTTAATAAAACTCGAAATCTGTTCCTGATCGATACTGCTGCATTGTCGGGAAAAAGCACATAGTTGAATGTTTCCAGAGAAGGTTGTATCAGAATTCCTTCAATGACTGCATCGTTGAGGAAGGGCAACACCTACAGACGGAAACTTCCAGAGAACGATGCATCCACCTCTTCAGCCAGAGACCTCCTCAAAAAACCTCGATTCAGGCATAAAATTCCAATGTCAAGGAGGCCCTCTCAACAGCCTTTTTCCAATGCTTCCAAAAACTGCCGATTTAGGTAGCTGTTTGCCAGGATATGCCTCCCTGCGGTGTCGTCTTCCCTCCATCTTTAGATTCCTATCCTTCCGTTTGTGACTTCCTCTTTTTTTTTCTCCCTGTTCGTGACTTCCTCCGCTTTTTCTCTCCTTTCTCCCCCAATTAGCATTGCCCCCCCCTTCCTTTTCGTCACACACCCCTCTTTTCCCTCCCTTCTTAGCTTTTGAATCCCCTCATTAGCGACACTGTCATCAAGTCTCATTGCCAATAATGGCATGAAAATCTCTCACCAGCATTGGATAAGGGTGAGATCCAGTTACGGACCTTAAAATATAGTGTGTAGTCTCTTCATTTGTAACCAAGTATCTTATTGCTTCTGATGCCACATCTTTCAACGTACCTGTACCAAACTGGACAGCACGTACCTCAACTCCAAAAAGTCTCATTTTGAATACTTTAAGAGCCTGTCGTTCCATATCTTTGGCGCCCATGTAAACAACACATTGTAACCCAAAACAAGCACACACTGTAACAGTGATAACTCCATGCTTCTCATAGCACATTTCAATGCTTAGCCTCCTTCTTTCTAACTCCTGGATGTGGAGGGTTGTTATCATTAGGTATTTTTGATGTAGCTGGAGAAGGAGAAGACAAAGTCCTAACATGTTCACCAGCATCAGTTGTGCTTTCCACTCAACCTTGCTCAACATAGGCTGAAAGCATCTCATCATATTTGCCACTTTTGTCTCCAACTCCTCCCCACTATACTCATACGCATAAAATAAATGTAATCACAACAACTAAGTATGTACAAAGTACCAAATCCCATGCACAACTTTTGGGTGGTTTACACACTTCGAATGCGCAGCAATACGACACCGTAACGGCCCTACGGGCCGGGGGGGACTGCCCCCCCTGGACCCCCGCAGAGGGGGCTGCCCCCTCCGCACCTCCCCCGAGTAGGTTGGAGAGAAAACGCACGCTGTGACAGGACCTCCAAATTGAACCCTAGTGTAGCAATGGCTCTACACGAGCATGCATTCTCACTTGCAAAAGAGCAGCCGAAAGCCCATACCCAAACAGAGAGAAACAGAGACCCTAGAACATCAAGGGGCCAATCTAGCCATCAAGGGCAAAAAGGCCACACCACGAGAACACAAAGACATTGTGTTCAAACCGTGTCTAGTCAGAGCAAAATGCAACTTCAGCAAGCTAGAAATGCGCAGATGACTAGACATGACACTCTTGACGAGAGATGTACCTTGAATAGCACTGCACTGACGATCCGAGATAGCAATGGAGAATCCACATCTGGTCGTGCAGTTGAGAAATCAAGGGCATCTGTTAGAAGGCTTAAATTTACAAGCCAAGACCCGGAAGATGAAGACACAGTACCACCTGCTTATCTTAAGGTCAAACTCATCGCGAAAAGAGAGCATACTATCGATGCTCTGATTGATGAAGGAGCAGATTTTAACATCTTGACCTATGAATCATGGACCCTACTAGGCCAACCAGAGCTCACACCGACTAGTGCAACTCTTAGCCCTTATGGGGGACACCCACAAGCACTCATAGGGAAGTGCAAAATCCTTGCGACGATTGAAACGGAAAGCTTGCCTATCCTATTTCATGTTCCTCCAAAAAGTGCTAGCTGCAGGAAAGAAACCCTCCTGGGAAGACCCTTCAAAAAGGCGACCAAATGTGAGGCTGACTATGTAGCACAGAGGATACACCTGACACTACCGGGTGTGAGGATAGTCACAACCTTTAGCAAAGGTAACCTCATCGAACCTCAAGGGAAAGGCAAGGAAGGTGATGACATAACAGTCAAGCCTACAAACGAGGGCAAGGACTTGTTGGGAGAGTTGATACAAGCATAGGTCGAACAATGAGAACCAGTGAGTGAGGCCATGCCGGAAACAAGAAGGTCAAGAGACAAGGCCAAGGACAGGGTTTGGACTCACAAATATCGTAGAAGACCACGAAAAAAGCCCAAGCCTTACAGGCGAAGGCATCGATGGAGAGCTAGCACAACGCCGCGGTGGATATCCAAAGCGCTGCTTCATGCTCAAGGGTATTATGCAGGCAACCAATGGATTTGGGTACCAAAACCCCCTGCTAAACCGCCTCTATCAGTTGAAGGCCAAAATGCATCAAAAGCATGGCACATGAGGAAATCTAAGAGAAACTCTAGGTCTCAAGGCAAGAAACCAGACATGATTGTTCGAAGGAAAGAGCCCCAGCCTAGCATGCTAAATAGACAGATGTCATACGTAGCCATTGAGCAGGCACAAAAATCATTAGTGCCCAAGGAGCCTTTGCTTTCCCAAGGGGAGAGCAAGCATCATAGGCACAACATTGCTCAAGGCAAGGCTGATCGCTCAACAAAGCAAATGGCACAATCGTCTAGTAACCTCGAGCAGATCATTCAGCAGGAGTGCCAAGTCCACCTAAGAGTCCTAGATCTCCTACGCCCTCCTCTCCCAACCAGACACAAGAAGCACCACAGCAGTTATCAAGGGCGACTGCTCAATTCCAATCTCTACCTCCATCTAAGCTTCCAACCGTCAAAGAGGTGGGACATGATGCCATCTGTACCTCTCGACCCAAGGATATGCCTG
The DNA here is from genome assembly GCF_053477565.2 of Lygodium microphyllum. Taxonomy (NCBI): domain Eukaryota; kingdom Viridiplantae; phylum Streptophyta; class Polypodiopsida; order Schizaeales; family Lygodiaceae; genus Lygodium; species Lygodium microphyllum. Next base: position 91,136,433 of record NC_141138.1, on the reverse strand, counting down.
AGCCACCTAATGCGACTAGATCTACACAAATGAGTGCTCAAAGGCCAACAAAAGACGCAGCCACTTCTGATCGCCCTAGGGACTTGACACGGCAATCCACCAAGGGTAGCCGGCCCACTAAACTAGCTGCTACTACTTCCAATCAGGGACCACAGCAGTCACAACCCTTGGCTGTGACAATGCCCCTTGTGGAATGTGTCCTTAATGGTTTACCTGAGGAGGAGGTGTCGCAACCAAATCCCTCGATAACTCCAGCACTTTCAAAGTGCCTAAAGCCTAGGACGGAGAAGTCGAATGCAAGGGAGTTGGTTGAAAAGCTAGACTCTTCGAAAAGAGCGACAGTTGTGCCCTCACTACCGGGCAAGGCTATTCAGCAAACCACGGCTATGTCCCATAAGGACACACTAGAGAAGGGAAATGCTAAGGCCCGACCAAGTACATCAACGGTCGATATAGCCCAGGATCCTGAGTCGTTGAGAGAGGCACCTTCATTGACCAAGAAAAAGAGGAGAAAGCAGAGAAAACAACAACAGTTGCAGGTGGTTGTGGACCCCAAGAACATTGTGACGAAGGGCGCTGGAGAGCTGATGAATAAAGCATCGAGCCCATTCACCAATGAACCCACTGATGCCTCTCCTAATAGCGGTGAAACCCCAGACACATCCGTGTGTTCTGAGAAACCAAAGCAATCGTTGCCATCAACAGTTGCTTACAACACTCTATCCGCTGACAATAAAACTCACATTGATCAATCAAGAGTGGATACAACGCTGTCACAACAGGGTGACAAATCTATACCAGTCACATCCGAGAAGAACCATGACGAAATAACAACAAAACCTCAGGAGAAACGTGAGGGCCCTAAGAGCATAAGAAAACCTAGCATAGACCAATCTTGCTCATCTAGGCTTGAGCCCCCAGCCATGCTAAAGCCTAAGGAAACTCTTAGAACTTTGCATGAGATAGCAACCGGGCAAGCCCTCGTTGAACATAGAAGTGTCGCAGAATGCTTAACTGAGTTGGAGGCTAAGCTCAAAGTGGTCGCGCGTGTCTACGTCCTTGCGGACATGGGCACGATCCCCAAGGAGTAGCTTGGAGACTACTTGACCTTTCCTCTATCATGGGAAGAACAAGAACATCTTAACGGGCACTACGACAGGCTCTTGCATGAACATGTGCGACTCATCCCTGACGAGGAGGCTGACGAACTGCGCTTAACCGTCACGTTCAATGAAGTGCTCTGCCGACCGAATCTCGTAGACATAGAGCTACTAAAGCGACTGTCAGTAGGCCAGAGTCAATTTGAGTAGCGTTGGTGCGAAAGCCGCGTTGTAATGGCCAAACTAGGGGCTCAGATCATGACGGTCTCAGAAGAGTGATTGGCCAAATGGTGGTCTCAAAGAGACCCAACCTATGTGGCACCAACTTCCCTTCGAGTGCTCACTGACATTCGGGGTACGGACTTAGCTGGGACTAGGCTACAGGGCCCTTTGATTGATAAGGTCCTCACTGAGGAGGAGTTACATATTGCCAGTAGACTCGGTCAAGGTTCCATGCTACTCGATGTGGCAAAGTATCTATCAGTATTAAGTCAGCTGCCACGAATACTAGATGCGTGTGCCACGCTCGGGTACAACCCCGAGTTCTACACTTGGTTCTTATCCTCGTGAAGTGACATGGATTCATAGATATGTATATAAATAAACACTGATTTTTGTGTCACCATGTATAAACAATATCAACATACATAAGCAATGATAGTCAAGCGCAGGGAGAAGAGTCGGGTTGGACAGACTAAGCTCCTCAGGTCCTCCTCTCATCACATTGTTGAAAGTCGTGTGACCAGCCCCACCTCTAAGTGAAGGGCATGCAACCCATATTGCCACCATAGGAGACCTTGACCAACAATTCTGATGGTGAGGACAGGGTGTATAGTCCCTTACTATACACCGTCTTCCCTTTTTGGTCTATCCTCCCGAGGATGTACCCTGTCCCACTCCACAACAACCAGTCCACGCGACTTAGCATAAACTAATATCCGCTAATGACTGGAGGCAACGCGAACATCAGCATGGGGACCGTTCCCCTACAACAAACACCACATGCCTCACCCCTCCCCTTCTTGTCATATGCGCTTCATAAACCACACTAAAATCCCTTCCATGCAAACAAGTTGTACCCGGTATCAAGGTTTAACCCTTAAAGTGCGTCTTGCAGGTTTCCTTTTGCGGCGGAACGCATGGAGGATCATGGAGATCTAGCATGCAAAGACACTCTGCGCACAAGGCGGGAGCATGTGGCACGTGCCCCTCCGCCGGAGCGCTATGTGCCCACCATCAAGAGGTATGCCAAGAAGCGAGGCCCTAAGTGACATTGCCCAGGGCGAAGGCCGAAGAATCCTCGAGTCAAGAAAGTCGAGACTCGAAACGCACAACAGGTGGCAGCACTAGTGGTGCGCACTCCCAGCTCCCGCTCGGGCCCCAGATGCGCAAAGGCAGAAAGGGCAGCTCGGGAAAGATAATAATTTAATGAGTTATTTAAAGATATTCTGGAGACGGTAGCGGGCCAGGATTACACCATTCATGTCCTGTCCGACATGTTCCCTGCTCACCCCCATGGGAGCTCCACACCAGCAGAGCCCCAATCACTCGACCATCCAGACTCGCCCCGCCTCGTACAAATCGAGTAGCCCATAATGCACAAAGGGCTTATCAATGATAACTAGCCAGGACTTTTTTGTTTTTAAATGGTTAAGTGTTCTCGACTTGTTAAGTGTTGACATGTTCTTGACTTGTATAAACTTATCATATCTGCGTTTAATATATGCTACGCCTTGAGCAAAAGAAAAAGCTAATCAAGCGCAGGTGATAAATGTCCAGTCAACACCATAGAATTCAAATAAGTGATGTCTCCTTGCATTGCACTGGTTTATTATAGTTGCGGCATACACAATGCATATGCTCTCATGAAGTGACAAGTGGATGCAGGATAATACAGGTCCTTGTGCGAAAATGTTCAATGCCCAATCACCGCAACACTTACAACCCCACAACGAGCCGCGGCAAAGCCACGCTGCCGAAAGCACCCTTGCCAACCGCCCACATTGCATGGCCCATAAAACATTCCTGGGCCACGCCCCTTTCTGGGTCAAGCTCTATAGATGGCTCATGGCAGTCGTTACCTCAATTGTACCCACATCGCATGTGCCGCAAGGAGGGCTGCAATATCTCAAGTGTATCTCCCCCTTTCGCCAACTGCTTCTCTAACAGCGAGGCTAGGGCACCATCCTCATTGTATTATTCATTTTCTGAGCCTTTGAAGCTTGACATCTTCCAACCCATTGAAAGGCTGATAGCCTCAACATATTGTAATGGTTGTAATCAGGCAAAAAAAAAAAAAGAAGAAGAAGAAAAGAAAAGAAAAGAAAAGAAAAGAAAAAGAAAAGAAAAGAAAAAGAAATGACTGGAAAAATAAGAAGCACCCATGATCACAGCACAGCACCTAGGGATCCTCAAATTAGGTACGTCTGGTGACCTTGGTCGACCGGCTTCGTCCCTAGTCCCCTAGCCCCCTACAATCACCCACAATTGTTCAGGGCACATCAAGGGCAGGACATACCTGGGGAGCTTGTCTCGCCTAGGGTTAGACCTGTCACCCTGACCCACTTGCACAATTTTCTTTTGCACTCTGCCTTAGTACCATTGCAATCAGTGGTGATAAGCACCGCACGATTGGCGTGAAAAGTACACCGTACTCATCAAGCAAGTCCAATAGTTTCCAGCTACTGAAAGTGCAGTGTCCCTGTATTCAATTATGCTTCGTCGTGCAGTCACAATGCAAAGGATGTCTCATATACCTTCACGTGTATCTTCTCAACATAGACAACTTTGCTTCATCCACACATTGTTATGAGAAACTAGCCCACGGTCTTCTAACTATGTAATATCTAAGTATTCACAAGCACTTACATAATATCTGCACCAAAGTATATGCACAGTTTGGGTCCTCAAGTGCAGGACAATACTCTCAGCTTGCTTAGAGTTCTCGACCTGTCTCCCAAACTAATCAAATATGTCTTGTGCACGATAAGAAGACTAGCACTACCCCTTAGGGAGAGATCACACGAGAGGTTTTCAAATTGCAGGTATTGAAGCCTCCAACGAAATTCTAATCGCTCCTTATCAACACTCAACTTTGAATGCTTGTCCCTTACCATCCGACAAGCCCGCAAGGAATCGTCATGCGCAGAATCCCCAACAAACCAATACTTGTGCTGGCCATCAATGCAATCCCCAACACAGCATCGCCCTACCACCAACTCCAACAACGTTCCACCAGCCACCTTGGCAACCAACAGGCCCCCAGGACCTTCTGCCACACCACCACCAACACTCCTCCATGGAAACCACAGGCGTCCTTGTCACCCACGTCTTCGGTGCATGCTACAGCCTGCTACCTACGACGGTGAGTGCCATGGGACTGGCACTCGTCTAGGAGGGGGTAATGTTAACCCCAACACGAAGAAAGAAAAAAGAAGTGGAAAAGACGCAGGGCAAAGGTGGAAAAAGGTAGCCTGACTGAAGAAAGAAAAGAAGAAAAGGCCAAAAGCGCAAAGGCAACCTTAAAAGTCCAAGGCAAAGGCAAAAGGGGAAAGGCGCGTTCTAAAATAAAAAGGCACACCCTGAAATCTTGTAAAAGAGCGCCGGGCTCTCACGTGTGCAATTTGTAAATGTAGACGGGCGGTGGAAAGGAAGCTAAGAAGATAGAAGGACAATGGGAAAAAGGGCCTAGGCTATGGCCGGCCATGTAAAAAGGGGAAAAAGGGGATGACCGCCCAAAAGGGATTTAGGGTTTTGTATATAAAGTTGAAAAGTGAATGAGAAGCTCATTCTTGTGTGTGGCCAAAAGTAGCTCTCCTCTTCTTCTTCTTCTTCTTGTCCTTGCTTGCTTGAGCTTGTGCTTGAGAGAGGGAGTGTGAGAGTGTGAGGGAGTGAGTGTGTGAGGGTGAGGGACCGAGGAGGAGAAGCTCTCCATCTTCTCCTCTCTTCTTCTCTTCTCTTCTCTTCTCTTCTCTTGCTCGCGGCAATGGAGCTTGGAGCGTGGAGCTTGAGGATGGAGCTTGCTTGAAGCTTGCACTTGGATCGTGGAGCTACCGAGTGCGCGGTGTTGAAGAGATCGTGCAAGAGCTGCAGAACACGGGGTTCAAGGTACAGCAATGGAAGAGTATAACAAGAAGAACTCAAATTTTTGATGTCAAAGTTCACTATATTGCTTGTCAAATGAGTTACAAGAAATTCATGTTCAGGATAATCCGAAGTATTTCATAAACTGTTTACATTCAGGTGTATGTTGACAGTTGCAGTAAGAAGGGATACACTCTTCACATCAGCATGTTCATTTCATAACTTGGCAGTTGCTAGTTCAGCAGAAATTTTCAGCATTGGTACAAAACATTTTCATAAATTCTGCATTTCTGCCTCTTATCACAGACAGCATCCATTCTTCAAAAACTTTATCTCCTTCTTTCTACAACCTGATTTGTAAGTGTGTTGAAATGTATGATGTTTCGCATCATCCTAACAGATTTGTAAAATGGGCAAAACCTATCATAGGGGTAAAGGCATTCTATGTCAAATAATCTTCATGAAGAAGTTTGGCAAACTCCAAGATTATCTTTTCTGTTTCAGTGAAGGCATCTTTACAATTTCTCATCTCCTATATCCTGTCCACAATCTCCCTCAAGTGAACATCAGAATACAACTCGGAAATTAGCATGTACCCTAAAGCATCAATTGGATCAAGTTCCATGACCTCATTATAGCAATGCTTCCCAAGTGACAAGTTCCCATATTTTCTGTAGCCAGTCAACAAAGCTAACCAGCCAGTAACATCTGGGAATGTAAACATACACTGGAGCAAATCTTGAGCTTCATTCAAGTATCCTTCTGCAAATGGGACTTGTTCAGGAGCCCAAAAGGGAGGTGAGGGAAGTCAAAGTCGACAGAGGTAAGGGCATGGACCTGTGTACTGCACGCAATTAAAAGGGGAGGGGTAGTCAGGACAACAATGCTTTAGCCTCCCAAGAGCAACCAGGGAGAATCAGGTGATGACGATGATGGTGATGCTGTTATAATGATGTTATGATGATCACGTGAACTCTTCTTCTCCTTTGTTGGTCCCTTGATGGTCTGTATCGTGGCTTGGCTTCAGTGGCATATCAAATAAGGGCGACTCTTCACAATCATCATCAGATTGATCATCTTCTTCTGTTATTGATAATGAAGGAGATAGATAGTGCGGTCAACGCCGGCGACCTGTGGAGCAGCTGATGATGCACACCAACACTCATCTCTGGTACTTTGTCCCTTTGACGGTGTTTATATTGCTCCTCTGCCTTACCTGTTCGTCCAAGCTTAATGTCCCTGAAGACTTTGCTTTCCTATACTCCTGTAAAAAAAAACATGCACGCTGTGGTCCAGTCTATACAGAGATTGATTGAAACAAGTTTCTGCATGCATAATTCAAGGACTGCAATCAGAGGAAGCAAGGTAGCAGCTTGCACTGATTTTGAGTCTTCCCTTTGAAACAGACTGAGGCAGCGTTCCTTTTACCATCTCATATCTCTTCAAATCTTCTCAAAAATGAATTACTTGCTCGAGATATGCATAGACTCTTCCTGCATCTTCGACTGAGCCTCACAGGATCTTTTTTCCCCCCCCCCCAAAACATCTCAGTCGTAAGTCGATGCCATCGTTCAGCGAGGTGCAGCTCCCAGAAAAGAGTCTCCAGTTCACGCCCCCTTTCGGACCAGAAAAGCCGTTGTTTTCTTTTGTTTCTCTCCACCCTTGACGATTTCAGCTCTCTCCCTCTCCAATCCAGGCGCAGCCCGCCATTTTTGCCTTTTCAAAAATATCCCCCTCCCAGAATAGGCTAGCTTTTTCTTTAGAACTTCTTGCCTACAAAAGATTAAGTCAATAATTGATCACCACCTACTGGTAGGACCTGCTGGATCACTAGAGAACATGTGCTTCACACGTGCCAAAATTGAGTCCTGAGCAGGGTCATATGGATGCTCTTTGGAAGGTATCTCCAGAATGGCAGGCACTGGCCTGATGTAACTGTCGACCAGGAACCGTATCATATTTGCAATATGTTGATTTATGAGAACAATTGCAATATTTTCCCTGGCTGTGAACTCCTTAAAGGTGTCTTCGATTGTTTTCACCGTAGTCTTGTTATCCACAATCAGATAGTTGGTCTTCCTCCTAATGTCAACGTGGCCAACTCCTGCTAGAATGAAGCCGGTCACGGTGTCCTCGTCTCCAATGACCGCTATGAGGGAAGAATTTGTCGAAGCCATGACTCCACTTCTTTATAGCACTTCAATTGCAAATACATATTCATGGCACCGTCAAAACATGGTTGGAGTGGTTTGAAATCAGTCTTCTCAACTTCAGATAATAACTCCAGAACATAATCAGTGTGCAATGCATTAAGGGAATATATACATTGGCTGCGGATTACTAAAATGCACCACACAAACAATGAATCACATGCAGAAATTAACACAAATGCACAACAAAAGAAATGGAGGTGTATATGACTCGGATGCGCAGCAACACGACATCCACCCCCTCAAAACCTGCGCATCCTCCGGATGTGCCAACTATCCAGGATCATTCAAGTCCACAAACAGGTCAAGTCCATCTTCTGATTCTAGTAGACCTGCTTCTCCATCGGCTTCATCATCTATGTCTTCTGTCTCTTCTGCTTGTCTTTCTCCTATCTGCTCTTCTTCTGTCAATGCTTCAAGTGCATATTCTTCATCCTCTCTTCTCTTGAAAATCTTGACTCGTTTTCCAGCAATAGGCACCCTCAATAATGTTCCATCTAATTCAGCCAGCTCATAAGTACCATTGTCAAAAACCTTTTTCACTTCATACGGTCCAAACCATCTTTGAACCATTTTTCTCATGCTACTATGCTGATTTTCTAGACTACTGTCGTAGACTAGAACCCAATCCCCTTTTTTTATGGCTCTAGGCCTCAAGCGATGCCTTAAATCAAACCTGTCCTTATTTCTGAGACGGGCTGCCTTCAAACGGTCAACGGCTAGCTGCACATCTTCTGTCCTTCTCTCTAGTTGACGAATCCGAAGGGCTAACAGCTCTTCCCTTGATAAATTCTCATGCCACGGAAGAACACTCCAAGTGAGAGCACAAATTTCAGTAGGCATGACAGGTTTTTGCCCATACATCAACTCCGCTGGCATGTATCCAGTAGTCACACTATGTGTAGAGCGATTAGCCCACAATGCAAAAGGTAGTAATCTCGGCCAATCTCCAATCCGTCCTCTACAAGCTTTTGCCAATGCTTTAACTATTGGCGGATGTCCTCTTTCACTTTTGCCATTTCCCTCTGGATTATAGGCAGTAGTAAGAGCCAATTTAATCCCAAGCCGTGAGAAGAATTCTCTAGCTTCATCAGCATCTAGCTCTCCACGATCAACTGTAATCTTGCCTATACATCCATACCTGCAAAATATTTCTTCCAACAAGAATTTACATACTGTAGTGGTGGTCTTTGTCTGCAACGGTCTACCTTCAACATAGTTTGTAAGATCCTCCCTAGCCAAGACAAGATATCTCATCTGCCAAAGTCCCACTGGCAAAGTAACCAAGTCTACCACCCACTTGTAATGCATACATAGTGGATAAGTCGGATGCAGCTCATCACGATGTCGCACTAAAGAGTAAAGCTGGCAGTCCCTGCAAGTCTCCACAAAGTGAGAAACATCTTTATACATTCCTTTCCACCAGTATCTTTCTTTGATTTTCTCATAGGTAGCCCACACACCTCTATGTCCAGCCCATGAGCTCTCATGAAACTCTCGCATAATCTGTATCTGCATCGCTACATCACAAACTACTCTCAAGGGCAAGCCTCCTCTCTTCTTTGGATGCTTCCAAAGAAAACCATCTTTCAAGAAATACCCATAAGCCTTCCTTCTGATTTTCTTGAATTCATCATCTGTCCAATCAGCTCTTCGAGTCAATGAACTTAGATACTGTCCAATTTGCAGCCACTCATCAACATAAAGTTCTTCAATAAAAGCTTCAACAGTAGATACATGACAATCATGAGTAAGGACAGAAGCAACAAACTCTGTCTCATCATCTTCTGCAAGCATTGACTCCTCATCCTCATATCTCGCTCTAGAAAGCATGTCAGCAACTAGGTTATCTTTCCCTGCTATGTGTCGAAATTCTGGATTCAATGATTTAATATAGGCAATCCATCGAAGCATCGCTATATCTGGAGTCGAGCAACTAGTAATCATGCCAAGCAAAGGCAAACAATCTGTTTCCACAATAACTGAAGCTCCAATGAAATACCCTTTGTCACACTTCAGTGCAATGACTACTCCCCACAACTCTCTTTTGATCTGCGAGTATCTCCTTTGTCGCTCATTAAGAACTTTAGCTCCAAAGCGGATTGCATACCTATTTCCATCAACATCATCCTGTCCCACAGCCCAACCTATGCCAATAGGGCTAGTATCAACTGTCAACATGATCGGCCGTCCACACTGATAATCCGCCTTGCGTAGAGTAGGAGCTGATTGCAACAGCTTCTTGAGCTTACGCATGGCTTTTGAATGCTTCTCATCCCAATGAAATTTCTGCCCCTTTCGAAGCAGCTGATAGAGAACATCTGCAATATGAGCAAAATGAGGAATCCAAATCATGTAAAATACACAAGCTCCCACAAATCTCCGCACCTCTGAAGTAGTCGAGCAATACTCTGCAATCCTGTTTATGGCATCCACCTTTGCAGGAGAAGGCTTTCTGCCATAATATCCAACCATATGCCCAACTATGATGACTTCATTAACAGCAAAGACAGATTTCAGCCCTGAAAGTGTCAAATTTACCTCCTCTAATCGTGTCAAAATTTGCTCACAAGCATTCAAGTGATCAGCCACAAACTGTCTACATCCACGCAAATCAAGACTTTCATTCTTTTCTTCTTCTGCACAACCCTTAATAGGCACATCATCTAGAAATGGCATGGTATACTGCGGAATATAGTCTCGAAGAACTCTATGCATAGCATTCATCATATGAGCAACTGAGTTTGTAGCACCCTGAGGCAAGGTACACATCCTCACAAGACCAATAGGTGTCCGCATAGTAGTAATATCCCTGCTTTCCAAGGCAAGCTGAAACTGATCGTAACCTGAATACAAGTCACCTAGTGAATAGATAGCTCGTCCTGCAAAAGCCTCAGCAAATTCATCCACAACTGGACCTGTTCCCACATTCCTGATTGTCACCTTGTTCACGGGCTGCATATCCTGAATAAATCTCAAAGTACCATTCTTCTTTGGTACAGTAAACCACCTGTTAGAATAAGGTGCAGAAGAGGGCTCCAAAATCCCCATTTTAATCTTCTCATTCAGCAACTCTATCAGCTTTGGCAAGTGTGCTTTAGGCACAGGTATAGGGCGTATATTCCATGGTACATGAGGAACAGTGAAGATGACCATAGGTGCAACCAATTCGGGACTAATGCAGCCAATTTCATGTGGAAAGAAAGCAAATGCCTTACCATGACGTCCAAGCATCTCTCTAAAACATTCTTTTTCCACTGGAAGCAAAAAATCATCATTTCCAATCTTCAATTCTGCAAGAGTTTCAGCTGTAAACTTATGACCAATATTTGCAGGATCCCTCAACATAGGCTGCTTCATAGCTTTTTCAATCTGTTCATCACTATCAGAAGGAAGCGGCCCTGCAACTGGCTTAACCTTCTTATCAACTGTTTTATATTTTGTGTCAACCTTGGCATCATTCAAGCACTCTTTCCTTTGCTGCAATTTCTGCAAATTTTCAGCATCTTTCAACTCTGTTGGCTGAAAAATTTCAGCCTTTAGCTCTATGGACTGCATGGGTGCAGTCTGAAACTCTGTATGCAGAAATTTTTCTGCATTCAACTCTGTTGGCTGAATGAATTCAGCCCTCGGCTCAATGGACTGCATAGACGCATCCTGAAACTTTGTATGCAGAAATTTTTCTGCATTCAACTCTGTTGGCTGAATGGATTCAGCCCTCTACAATTCTATTAGCTGATCAAGATCAGCCATAAATTCAGTTTGCTGAGTTTTCTCAGCCTCTAACTCTGTTTGCAGCATAAAACCAAAAATTTCCTGAAACATATCCAAGGTTTGCACAGGTATGATCTTTGAACCCTTGCATACATCCGTTTTCAGCATTGCTCTCATCTCAAACAATGTATCTGCATAAGACATCCCTTCATACAATCCATCCACATGCTCTTCTGCTTGCAAAATACCTGCATTCTTCAACTCTTTCTCCTTACGACCAATGTACTGCCTGGCAGCTCTAGGCAAATCTGAAATTTTCTGATAACTCACTGAACTATCTGAAGTAAATCCAACAAAGTTATTGGAGAAAGACTGGCTGCCAGGAGGCGAGATCTCCTCTTTTCTCCGCTCCGTACCACTGGCGTCTCGCAAGATAGCGGTACCTAATGAAAATCCAACTCCTTCGCAGGTAGTGGTGCCTCACGCAAGGAGTCCCTGTTTCTCGGATGATTTACCCCAACAGTCATAAACTGAACAGCTCGCATACCATCTTTACTGCGTATCCGCGCATAAGCTGATCCGTCATACATCACTTTTGTTTCCATTCTTGCTTCTGTAATGAAAGGCTGTCCAAGAATAATCGGATAAGAACATGAATCCTAAACAAAGCAATGATAATCCTCTTCAACATTACCAATAGAAATTCTGATACTCGGACAAGCAGCATACATATCACCAGAAGTATTATTGGCGGCTCTCATGCGCCAGCCATGCTCTGCATCCATAGGCCACTTGCCACTCTCATAAACACCTCGAGCAATAAGATTAATCTCAGAACCATGATCAACTAAAGCAATCAAGGGAATTTGTTTCACTCCAATCCTTACCACTGTCTCAGTGGTTGCTCTAGCCCAATGACTTCGTGAAAAATGACTGCGAGGAACGAGAATAGGGGTCTCATCATCTTCATACTGCATAGGCTGCACTATTTTCTCCAATTGCGGATTAACAGAAGCATTCTCAACCATCACTGTATCATCATGCTCTTCTCCAAGAGCTCCATGCCACAATCCCTGTGAAGCAGGTCCTTCCATCGCATGTCGTTTCCTCCGCAAAAGATCCTGCATCTGATCCTGTATTTCTCTTCTAGCAATCCCAAGAGCCTCTCCAACAGTAAAAGTGACTTCACTATTCAAAATTCTTTCATGAAAAATCTTACTCATATCCGTTTGCATATCAAGGTCTGACAAGAGCTTGAATCCTGGCTCTTTTCTTGGTTGCCTCTTTTCTTTCTGCTTGTCTCCCATTGGTTGATCAGAACCTGTTTGAGCTGGAGAATTTGACATAGGTGGAGCTGTAACAGGTGGTGAAACAAAGTCACCCCCTCTAGTCTTTTTGGAGGAGCTAGGACCCTCCTCATCTCTTCTTCTCTTTTCCTCAACCATGGCATCTAAACCCTGCGTTTTAGCCATATAAGCAAAAATAGAATACTTGTCAACAGGAGAATCCCATCCTGTTTCTCCTCGGATGCTAGAGCCCACACAAGTCATAGTAGAAGTTTGAACTTTCCCTCTTCTCGCTATCTCCAAGGCAGAAGACCATAAAGCAGAGTCTCCATCACATTTCTGCTCAAGCTGGACTCCAAAAGCTGAAGCATCTCCTCTAACACTCACATAAGCTGATCGCGCAGCCATATCATCAACAAGCTTCTTCATACCTCCCTTACCAAAGTTCGTGTCAAGAGGAGCGCCAGTCTCTGTCAGCCATATCTTCCCATCTTGTCCCCAGAACACTACATTCTTCTTACGTGCTTCCTGAAAAGCATCACAATCTCTGCAGTGTTGGTGCTTTGTACTATCACACCAAATACATCGTCGCCCTTTTCTTTGACCAGCTGGAAACGCAGTCACTGGAGCAGGTGCAACAGCAGGTACTGACATAAGTTGCTCCTTTAATTTACCAACTTCAGCTTTGACTGCTTCAATCGTCAAATCCGCCAAGCTTTTAATAACATCATCTACAGATAAGGGCACTGGAGCAGCAGGTACTGGTGGATTCACAACAGGAGGAGTAGGTTTAGGCAAAGAAGTTATAGCAGGGGTAGAAGAAGAAGTCTCCAAAGATTTTTCAGGAACTAATCCTGTATTTCGATGCAATCTGACTCTCCTGCGCTGCTTCTTGACAAGAGCATTCACAGCATCAATGACATGTCTCCACTCAGTCTTTAAACCTGAATCAGTAGCTTGATCTTCCAAAAGATCATCCAACTTTTCCTGCAAATCAGCATCTGCAGCTTGCAAAAATAACTCCACTTTCTGCATCTCCAAAGCTTGCTGTTCAGTCCCATCCAATTGATCATAACGGCTTTCAAACTCTCGCAGAAGAGCGGTAACAGAAAGTCCCTTATTAGGCATAGAAACCCATGCTAAAAAATTCCTGCGATTCATAAGACCTGTATCCTCCAGGAAATATTCATCTTTTAATGCCTTTTTAAATTCAGCCCAACCTGCATGTGCCTCTTGAATTTCTGCAATTCGACCTTCAAGAGCGCGCACCACGATCCACAAGAAGTAGCGGCTCCAAACATCTTGAGAAACCCCAAAAAACTTCATCTTTTCTTCATACAAATGCAGGTAAGTTGACACTTGCTGGCCATTAAACTGCTTCATCTCCTGTTGGACAGCTTTCAAGGCATCCATAGCATCACTGTCTCGTTTTGCATGAACTTGCTGCTGCATATACATGGTAAATGACTGAAACAGGTTCTTCATAACATTATCATCTGTCATCTCTTCTTGCGAGTCTCCCATCTTGTTGATGACGCAGCACTTTCACGTCGGGTTCACCAGAAATGTCGAAGAGATCGTGCAAGAGCTGCAGAACACGGGGTTCAAGGTACAGCAATGGAAGAGTCTAACAAGAAGAACTCAAATTTTTGATGTCAAAGTTCACTATATTGCTTGTCAAATGAGTTACAAGAAATTCATGTTCAGGATAATCCGAAGTATTTCATAAACTGTTTACATTCAGGTGTATGTTGACAGTTGCAGTAAGAAGGGATACACTCTTCACATCAGCATGTTCATTTCATAACTTGGCAGTTGCTAGTTCAGCAGAAATTTTCAGCATTGGTACAAAACATTTTCATAAATTCTGCATTTCTGCCTCTTATCACAGACAGCATCCATTCTTCAAAAACTTTATCTCCTTCTTTCTACAGCCTGATTTGTAAGTGTGTTGAAATGTATGATGTTTCGCATCATCCTAACAGATTTGTAAAATGGGCAAAACCTATCATAGGGGTAAAGGCATTCTATGTCAAATAATCTTCATGAAGAAGTTTGGCAAACTCCAAGATTATCTTTTCTGTTTCAGTGAAGGCATCTTTACAATTTCTCATCTCCTATATCCTGTCCACAATCTCCCTCAAGTGAACATCAGAATACAACTCGGAAATTAGCATGTACCCTAAAGCATCAATTGGATCAAGTTCCATGACCTCATTATAGCAATGCTTCCCAAGTGACAAGTTCCCATATTTTCTGTAGCCAGTCAACAAAGCTAACCAGCCAGTAACATCTGGGAATGTAAACATACACTGGAGCAAATCTTGAGCTTCATTCAAGTATCCTTCTGCAAATGGGACTTGTTCAGGAGCCCAAAAGGGAGGTGAGGGAAGTCAAAGTCGACAGAGGTAAGGGCATGGACCTGTGTACTGCACGCAATTAAAAGGGGAGGGGTAGTCAGGACAACAATGCTTTAGCCTCCCAAGAGCAACCAGGGAGAATCAGGTGATGACGATGATGGTGATGCTGTTATAATGATGTTATGATGATCACGTGAACTCTTCTTCTCCTTTGTTGGTCCCTTGATGGTCTGTATCGTGGCTTGGCTTCAGTGGCATATCAAATAAGGGCGACTCTTCACAATCATCATCAGATTGATCATCTTCTTCTGTTATTGATAATGAAGGAGATAGATAGTGCGGTCAACGCCGGCGACCTGTGGAGCAGCTGATGATGCACACCAACACTCATCTCTGGTACTTTGTCCCTTTGACGGTGTTTATATTGCTCCTCTGCCTTACCTGTTCGTCCAAGCTTAATGTCCCTGAAGACTTTGCTTTCCTATACTCCTGTAAAAAAAAACATGCACGCTGTGGTCCAGTCTATACAGAGATTGATTGAAACAAGTTTCTGCATGCATAATTCAAGGACTGCAATCAGAGGAAGCAAGGTAGCAGCTTGCACTGATTTTGAGTCTTCCCTTTGAAACAGACTGAGGCAGCGTTCCTTTTACCATCTCATATCTCTTCAAATCTTCTCAAAAATGAATTACTTGCTCGAGATATGCATAGACTCTTCCTGCATCTTCGACTGAGCCTCACAGGATCTTTTTTCCCCCCCCCAAAACATCTCAGTCGTAAGTCGATGCCATCGTTCAGCGAGGTGCAGCTCCCAGAAAAGAGTCTCCAGTTCACGCCCCCTTTCGGACCAGAAAAGCCGTTGTTTTCTTTTGTTTCTCTCCACCCTTGACGATTTCAGCTCTCTCCCTCTCCAATCCAGGCGCAGCCCGCCATTTTTGCCTTTTCAAAAATATCCCCCTCCCAGAATAGGCTAGCTTTTTCTTTAGAACTTCTTGCCTACAAAAGATTAAGTCAATAATTGATCACCACCTACTGGTAGGACCTGCTGGATCACTAGAGAACATTTGCTTCACACGTGCCAAAATTGAGTCCTGAGCAGGGTCATATGGATGCTCTTTGGAAGGTATCTCCAGAATGGCAGGCACTGGCCTGATGTAACTGTCGACCAGGAACCGTATCATATTTGCAATATGTTGATTTATGAGAACAATTGCAATATTTTCCCTGGCTGTGAACTCCTTAAAGGTGTCTTCGATTGTTTTCACCGTAGTCTTGTTATCCACAATCAGATAGTTGGTCTTCCTCCTAATGTCAACGTGGCCAACTCCTGCTAGAATGAAGCCGGTCACGGTGTCCTCGTCTCCAATGACCGCTATGAGGGAAGAATTTGTCGAAGCCATGACTCCACTTCTTTATAGCACTTCAATTGCAAATACATATTCATGGCACCGTCAAAACATGGTTGGAGTGGTTTGAAATCAGTCTTCTCAACTTCAGATAGTAACTCCAGAACATAATCAGTGTGCAATGCATTAAGGGAATATATACATTGGCTGCGGATTACTAAAATGCACCACACAAACAATGAATCACACGCAGAAATTAACACAAATGCACAACAAAAGAAATGGAGGTGTATACGACTCGGATGCGCAGCAACACGACAGCGGGAGAGGAGGTAACTCGAACGGCACGGAGGTAAGCTCACTACACCCGTAGATATGGATGGCACATCGGTTATGTGAGAGGTAGCCATTAGTGCTCGGCTTGGAACGCTTGAAACAATAAGCGGTCCGTGGGTCTTGGCGGTTGAGTGAAATCTCCCACACCTAACAACATAAGGTGTTTCTTCAATCACATTGAGGACCTACTTATCAACAAGTATCGACTTTCGACATAAGTTGGGGCCTACTTATCTATGACAAAAATAGAGAATATAAATAAAGAGAGGAGAGAAAGAGAAGAACTTTCAAGCATTTAGTTGAAGAATTGGAGGCCCAAAATCAAAGTGACTGCTATTGAAGGAAGCTACTAAGTGAACTCATGGCTAGGACTACATCCTCTCATCTTCACACTTTTGTAGTACATCAATGATGCATATTGCTCACTTTTTAAAATTAAACTTATGATATCTAAAACCTTAATCATTAAGGTTAATAAC
Source organism: Lygodium microphyllum (assembly GCF_053477565.2). Lineage (NCBI taxonomy): Eukaryota > Viridiplantae > Streptophyta > Polypodiopsida > Schizaeales > Lygodiaceae > Lygodium > Lygodium microphyllum. Next base: position 91,119,519 of record NC_141138.1, on the reverse strand, counting down.
ACCCATTCAAAAAGTATTTTTCACACTTGTTTTGGAGCTTAATTGGTTTAATATATAACCATTGTTGACAATGTGAGCTAAACCAAAATTGGTTTTCTCTAAGGTCTCTTCACACTCATGCTGGCCAAGCTCATTCACCAAGAGGAATGTTGGTGCCAAAATAGGGATATGATCCACACATTCTCCTCCTCTTCTTCTTCCTCTTCTTTCTATTCTGGAGCTCTCCCATCACTATGTTGTGCACTTGTACACACACACACACACACACACACACACACACACACACACACACAGAGAGAGAGAGAGAGAGAGAGAGAGAGAGAGAGAGAGAGAGAGAGAGAGAGAGAGAGAGAGAGAGAGAGAGAGAGAGAGAGAGAGAGAGAGAGAGAGAGAGAGAGAGAGAGAGAGAGAGAGAGAGAGAGAGAGAGAGAGAGAGAGAGAGAGAGAGAGAGTTGGGACAGCTAATATGGATGTCGAGGTGTATTAGTTTGCTAGTTGCAACATCGGTCCTATATTATGCATTGGTCCTATAGTTTTGTGCAAGGTGAGTTATACATTAAAGTGTGCAAATGTTTATATAAATAGTTGTGGTCCATTATATTAATAGTGTTGCATTGATCAGCACTGCTTTCTTAATCGATATTTATTTGCCATGCTTAAAAGGTTATTTTTTGTTTATATTATATATTATAGTGCTCATCCACCAGTCAAGGTCAGCGGTTACATATTGGCCGAATATGTAGTTGTGTTTTAATCTGTGTCAATGATCATTGGCCAAGCCTGCAATTGCATCAACCTATTTTGTGTATATTTGTAGCTTCAATAGTTTTTTAAAGCTAGAGGTGAGCATGTTAATATGTGCCATGCTCAATCATTTATTTGCTATTCATATTCTTGCTCGACTAGTCAATAATATTTTGCAATACATAATTTATTGTTTGCCATTTATATTGAAGGAAGGGAGAGTATAGACTAACCAGCGTACCTTTAATGAAAGATCATCTGAAATGTCCTTTAATTTGAATGTCATTCTATCAATCTCATATGACTGTCATTCTATCAATATCTCATATGACTCTTTCTTTTTGATTCATTGGTTAATAATGTTTGTGTTTATGGTCTATATTGGCAATTCATACTTGTTCTGATGATTAGTTGATAATTTGGAGGTTTGAATTTTTTAAATTTGATTAACAACCATAGCTATGCCTTGGTTTGTGGTTTGGTTTGCACTGCAAGAAGAGGCCCCAGTCGTGCATAGGGAAGCTTCATTGATGGTTTGCACCATGTTTGACAATGACACCTATATTTGATGGGAATAGATTGATTAGTGTCCATAGAGAAGTCATAGTTGGTCCACTTTATATTGCTTTTTGGCATTGTGATTTTTGTAACAAAGTTGTGGATTCTCTACTTAACTACAATCTTGTGTTACTAGATTTCATTGCACTTGGTTTGATTGTGGTTTGGATTTTCTTATTCCAATGCACATTGATTTAGTTACAATTCTACATTTGCATATGTTCCATGTTGCAAAGTGAACTTCGTAATGAGACACACATGCATCTTTTTGACCTAGAGAAATATGGGTGATGTACTACCCACTTGTTTGACTCAACATTGCAAGTCGATTGGAATCTAGTTTGGATTATGTCCTACTCATTTGTGGAAACGGTATAATTCATTCTAATTGTTGATTTCATGCCATGCTCAAGAGCTATATGACCCTCATTAATCTAAAAGTGTAATATCTTGGGAAATTCTATTGAATCAAGAGCTATATGATCCTTTTGAATCTAAAAGTGTAATATCTTGGGAAATTCTAGTAGCTAATTGAGTGTGAGCTAGTGTGCAAACTCTAAACATGTGTTCATGTAGATCCCAAACTAGTCTATGTCTTAAATTGATATATAATTTACATTCATGTGAATGCTAGTGTGCAATTTTAGATGTACAATATATAGTAAACAATCATCATACAATAAGATGTAAATCCACACTTAGAAGGGATAACTGTTGCGACTAACTACTAAGTCCTAGGGACATGACCTTCCTTTCTGTGTTTCAATTAGTGTCTCTAAGTATTGAGATAACTTGTTTTCATATAGCTCTTGAAATAGTCTAGGCCTTAATTTCATTGTGCATATCTAAGCGATTATATAAATAAAAGTTTGAATATATGCTAGTGTGCACTTTCAAGTGTGCAAGAGATATTACACTATCGTCGTACACGAGGAGATGTTAAGCCATACTTAGAAATGATAATTGTTGTGATGGACTATTAAGTCCCAAGGACACGACCTTCTTTGATGCATTGTCATGACACTGCGTGTCCACCACTGCAAACTTGAGGGTAGAGTTTTTCACTAGGAATTTGAACTCATTAGTCAGTGTCATTAGGAATTTGTTTTTTGTTGTGTGTTTCTTTTCGTTTGCCGTTTAGTTTGAATTGTGAGTTTGAAAATTTGATTGCTTGGTTCCATCTTAAATTTTTTGTATTTGTACTCAAGTGCAAATAACTTGTGTGTATGTTTGTGTGTATGGTAGCTCATATGAATGCTTGCTTGCTATGAGAGGACCGTCAACTCCATCACATTGAGGCCTTCCACCACACCATCGTGATATAAGACAAAAGGAGTTTGAGCATGATAGGGCATCTCTCTGATTATTATTGCATTACCACAAATTGCACCATCAAGATTGCCCAAAATTTGTCACGAGAAGCTTTCCATGCTCTCTGCTCCCAGAAGCATCAGCTTGACATGATTTGTTTGTAGCACTACCTAGCCTATGTGGTTATTGAGGCCACATTTTACTTGTCTATCGGTAATATGAGAGTTGCTTTGTTTACGAAGTTAAAAGAACATACTGCTAGTAGTTGAAGAAGAGAGGAAATCATGATAAGGTAGTACAAGATGCTAAGGTTTTTAGTGTATATAGAGGAGGGTACAAAGAAGCTAAAACCATTAAAGGTTTCTAAGGGCATATATGCATGTTGGTGAAGAGGATGAAAAATAGCAAAAGCTTGAAGTGAACAAGAAGCTTTTTTATTAAAAGCGTACGAAAATGCGAGAGCTATGCTTTATCTTTTTTGGGTGGTTATCATCCTATTATTATCTTGAAGAAGGCCGGCATTAGAAGGGGAGGGCCGTGGTGTTTGGCTTTGGTTTTCATCCTAGAGGTCATTAGCTTTGGTCTTTGCTCGTGTTCTAAACGAGCTGGTCTATGAGCTACAGTTCGTGGAGTTCAGATTCACCATGGTGAAGCGTTCTATTGATATCAAACATGACATGATTGCCAATATGCAGATTTATAGTAGGAAAGTCTATGAGTAGTCTCGAAGACTTGAAGCTCACGGGAATGATTAGCATGTCGAGGATGATCCTTCATACCAACCATAATGTTCATCAAATCATGCAATTTTGTTGAAGACTTGCAGACTAACGACTATTGGATATGTATTATTTGCTGCAATTTAAGAAAGAATGGGTTGGTGTGCCGATTGAGAGGAGTCACTACAGATAATTGCGTCGATTTGTCATTGATAGCACCTTGCCTCCTACTTTGGAGATTCATGGAAACAAGAAGAGAGAAGCTGAAACACTAATGATAAAGGGTTGCCTAAAGAGTTTCCGCTTATGTTAGCAACCAAAAAAATGACTAAACTAGCAATGGACATGCTTCATGGTGGTGGACTGATCTTATACCAAAAATGAAAAATGATGAGTGCAATGACCCAAGTAGAAGGAAGCAAGGTGACTGAGTGTGTACGTTGGCAATTTATGTAGTCATCTAGCTCCCAATCGCCACATTTGTTCCATGGATTTAGGATTCCAAAGAAGACCTAACAATAAGCGACATAGATATTATGGAGTTTTTGAATACTTTTGATAAAGAGATTGCAAAGAGTCTAGTTTGCTTAAACATATTGGTCTTGGCTTGGAAGTCGGCAAGTTTGTTTGCAAGCTGCTGAAGATCTATCTACTTGGAGAACTTGGCTTGAATTCTTAAGGACAAGCACTTGGATTTGCGATTTATTCATGACTAGAAGCTCTTGAACTTCATTGAATACTTGACTTAGCATTTTATGGCTATGGGTTTAGCTCTCCTGATTGAGCTTTGGTTTTGTAATCTGACTTTGGATTTGTGCTTGGAATAGAACTACAATGTACCAGACCTTTGTCATTAAATCTGTTGTCTTGTATCGATCTTGATCTTGCTCCATCTCGCATAGCGTCCCTGCGATGAGCGACTTTCGCGAAGTCTTGCACGTATTCCATGCGACAACATTTGGGTTAATATCTAAGTATTGAGTCAACTTGTACTCATATAGATTTGAAAGTAGCCTAATATGTCATAAATAGATGCCAAAATTCAGTTGTGGGTATGCTTTTATGTATATATGTTGTGGGTATACCCTAGTTGTGGGTATACTCTAGTGAACATGAAAAGTAGCAAAAGTCATTGAGCTCACTTAAAAGAATGTTTGAGTTACATTTAGGATTATGATAATGATTTGAAGCTTTGAAAGAATTGTGAAATTATACTATCATCATATAGGGAGACGTTAAACCACACTCAAAAGGGATAATTGTTGTGATAGACTATTAAGTCCTAGGGACACAACCTTCCTTGTTGAGTTTGCTTTGGCATCTCAAACCATCTAGTATGCAATTTTGGTTTTGTGTCTCTAGTATTGAGATGACTTATATTTATGAAGCAACAATAGTGATTGAATATTGTGTTGATATTTTTGACATAAGTGTTCATGAAGATGCTTTGATTATATTATAAAGCTTCTTCCTTTGACATAAAGTTTGAATGTATGGATTGATAAGCTTTGATAGATTTTTATATTTCAAGTAGTTACAATGAATCGTATCATGAGATGTCAGTGCAATTACAAGTGTAGACATTCATCTCTTGGCTATCAAGATGTTACAAGACAAACGTATTATGCACATAGTCATCAAGATATGAATGGCAATATGCATCCATCAGATGTGGCTTATGAAACTAGTCAAAACTCTATGAGAGACAATGCTACTATGAGTGAAGACAACCTTTTTGGAAGTCACGTATCATCTCAATCATTGCCTAGACTTAGATGTGTATGGTGTAGATGCAAAACATATTATGGTAGTGGAAGTTTGGTTCCTCCAACTTATGCATGACACTAAAAAATTCAAGAGAGATTCGAGAGACTTACAACCCATCTAGGTCTACATGACTCTCATGATTTATTATTGGAGGACATTATAGAAGGGTGCGACATTGAGTTGGATAATAAATCTCATAACGAGTCCTCAAATGAGATAGAAGCTTGGACGGAGGTAAAGAAGATGAGGTTGAGATGGATGATATTGAGCCATCTTCATTGAATGACTAATTCAAATGCAAGAACTTTGGGATGAAAGCTTTCGTTGAGTTTCAGGACAAGATGATTCAGATTTTGTTTGGTGATATTGTTGGGAGGAAGCCTTCTCAAACTTAAATAGATAATATGTTTGCTCCAAGCTTAGGCAAATTTTTAGTGCAGCAACCCAACACATGGGATGGAGACTTTGGTGGTATAAGTATTCCTACTTGTTGGAAGCAACTCAATTTCATGTTAACATAACTTGGTATGATTAACTCTCAATGATACAGGATATGCCAAGGACGTGAGAGTTATTCTCATGCACCATTCTATACCAATCAAGCAAGGAAGCTAACTATACTTGGGACATTCTTGAATGTCAATGCAAATCTAATGCCATGGGAAGGAAGAAGTTAAAGCGCGATTTCTCACAATGCTGTGAAAAGTGTTCCAACTATTCACTAAGAGGGAAGATATGCTTTCTTTTGATTATATCTCCATTACCAAAAAATTGCAATGACTAACCAAACGTAGAACCCTATGCCATGAATTATTAGAAATGTGGAGAAATAGAAAAAAGTGGTTAACAAAGGATAATACAATTGATACTTCACAGATAAACGATTTCTGGGATGGTGCAAAGTGCAAGAGTGTAAAGATTTCTAGGATCTAGAATCATAAATTGAGCTTCCAGTGATATGTAATAATATGCATTGCAAGCAATCATATAAATCATGGTCTCCTTCCCAAAGGTCACCACAATGCTTGTAGATGGTTGGAATGAGACAGAGAAAACCTACAAGTTTATTTGCAAATCATGTCTAACTCACATATACAAGGACAAAAGGCTCTACAAGGTACACTTTATTGCAATGCAAAATTTGTAAAATTCCATGAATAGTCTTTGATATACATTACTTTTTTTTTTTTTTGATGAATCGGGTGATCCATGGAATTTTACTTTATTATTACACTAGGACAGGTTTCAAGCCACAAAGACAACCTAGAAGAATTGTGGAGTTGTTGAGGTCAAGGTCCTCAATGCTGGAATGAACTCTTTTATTGGAGTTATACCAAAGTTATTTATTTCATTTAGCTATAAAAAGGCGCTTGGGAACTCTAGCAATCTTTTTCATATCTTCATGTAGCTATTGATTGATGAGTTGGAAAGTATGTTTGTTGATGGATTTAAAGTAGATTTCAATTATCCAACCACACACATAACTGAACATAGAAATTCTCTCAGTAGAAGATTCATTGCACATGCCATGCTAATGATGGTAACTGGTGACCATCTAGCTCAGTGTAAGATTGTATCTTTTAAAGAGGGTGGCCAATCTTTTTGTCATGGACACAAAGCGATAACTATCTCAGAAAGTGAGGGATCATAACATTACTTATATGATCAAAATAGGTTTCAACTGAAACACAGACCAATCAAAAAATCAAGTGATAAGATGCTTACTACTTTGATTATGGCAAAGAGAGCCCTCACTCAAGCAGATAGGGATGAACTTTTAAAAAAAGCAAGACTTTTTAGTAGATTATGCTTATGGAGATTATATTATCTCTATAACTTTGATTTATCCTTAGATCTTGTATATGATTGCATGCATATTTTGGCTCTAAATTTGTTCTCAAAGTATACACGTGCTCTAATAAGGATTGTGGACAATAGAGTGAAAAACACAAATTGATGAGGCTACACATCATGTTACAAAAGTAACTCCATACTCTATACGATATGGTCAATGGCCAAGGTATATTAGTAAATACTATGAAAGCTACAAGGCTAAAGAATATCAAAAGTGGATACAATGGTGTTTGTCATATATATTGTTTGAAGGTATTCTAAGGCCTTTTATGACTTAGGATTAATACTCGTAGACATTGATCAAGCTTTTTATAACTACACTCATGATCATGGTTAATCTAGAGAAGATGTAGATACTTTGAGAGAATTGGTTGGTTCTTGGAGAGTAAGGTCTGAAGAACTCTTAGGATCCAACTCAGCACCATTGGAGCATGCTGCAAGTATAAATTCTTCTCAACTTTCCTTTTGTTTGTGTATTTATGGTATATGTATTTCAATTTAATAATATATCATTTTTTATATCAATTATAGGTTTTGGAGAGTTCTTGGATGATATTCTTTGTCACGGTAGCCATGATGCTTTTTGGTGCTATATATATAAACGAATGGTCTCAAAATATGTTAATATCAAAACAAACAACAAAGACAATGAGATCTCTTATGAAAATTATCAAAGACAAAGTTTCTTTACATGGGTACTCATTCATATAACAAAAGATAACCTTGACAAACTTATCCCACATCAAAGGATGATAAGACAATTTCACAAAGCTCTCTTGCCACCTGATGGATACTTAATGGATCTTGATAGATGTAACGAATGTGCAAAATGGCATGCATTAGGTCTCACGAATGTATCATGTGTTGATAGAGTAGAAGAGTTATGGAGGTTTTCTATGAAAGCTAATAATTATGCATGCACAATAGATACATTCTTCAGAGTTTCAACTTTGAGGTGGAATGAGTAATATAACATAAAGAAGTGTTTCTTAAGAAAGAACTTATAAAGTGGGAGATAAGGTGGTTGTAAGATGTGACAAAGATACCATTATTGATATGAATGTTAACAATTGGAAATCATGCATATAATCACTGATCTCATTGGTTTGTCATGGTAGTGAGGCTTTTCTTTGGTGCACATTACTATAGACAATGTATTATTATTGAAAGGGGCCATGAAAGTTTGGTTGTGGATACCACTATAGGTATGCCTCGTTTGCAAAATAGTTTGCTGCCATTTTCATCGGATTGTATTAGACCAATACAGTCATTATTACATAGATTTATTCCACTTTAATATGACAATTCTATTTTTGCATATTAGACAAAGAATTTGAGACTAAGATCATGCTTAACAAAGATAGGTTGCATTGGTTGCATTCCTCCTTGGCTAGGGGAGAATAAAATCATTTATGTGAAAGGTGATTTATCAACATTATGTGGGGCAAATGACTTAAAATATGCCATCATAAGGTCAATTTATTATGAAATGAGGCAAGTTAAAGTGGGACGACTGAATAATATTTACTTCCAGGAAAATATTTGAAAGGTGAGAGAAGATGATCTAGAATAGAAAGATTGGTGGTTGTGTGTATCCACACAAAAGCAATGGCATGTAATCAAAACAAAAACAATGATAATCAATAAAATAAAAATAAATATACCTATTATGTGGTGTTCACTTGAATATGACACAAAAATCTTATGATGGTATGTTCATTAAAGTTTTTTTAAATGTTATCTAATACTTTTTTAACAGAATTAATATACATTTTCTTATAGTCACCACAGTTATGTAGGTTTCAAATGTTAACTTCTAGCGTAGAAATAATGGCTCTTCTAAAGAAGATGATAAGTGAAGATCCCAAGTTCCTTGGGCTTGTGGACTCTATGATGAATGGGATGAAAGGTATAAATTTTTTGAGATTAATACCTCTTTTGTAAACTAAGTATTTAATAATAGGTGGTTCAATCAAATACATTATTTTTTATTTGTTTTCTTAAATTTTTAAAATTTTATAATCTCAATATCAACATAAAATTTGATTAATTGTGTGCAAATATAGAAGAAAATATTGCTAAAGATGGTACAAGAGAGAATGCACGAAAGAAAGATAAGGAGGTCACTTGTCTTGATGTTTCATTGAGTCTAGAAACACGTAACTTGTTTTTGTAGATAATGATCAATTATCATAAACAACTATCTAATTAGATATATTTGATATCTTAAAGTTCATCAAGTATAATCCTCCTACTATCATTTGATGAAATCTTTTGACCATCCACCTTGGAAAAGAGAGAAAAAAATAGATTTTATGGGAAAAAACTCTTGGTTGAATGCTTTAAAAGCTAACATGCAGCCATTTTTGAAAATTATCAATGGATACAAAGATGGTTAGAATCCTCAAAGTCAAATTATCTACTCTATAATAAGGTTGAAAAAGAACATATTGAATTAATAATCTCTCAAAATCACCATGAAATTTTACCATTGAAGTTTCATGGATGTGAGTATTTGTGAAAAGAGATTGAAATTTATGAATGGTGGAAAAGTACGAGGCAAGATGAGAGGAAGTATTTGAGGAGAAAGGGCCTTCTAAGGAAGGTAAGTTAGTCAATTTTTTAATCATTAACTTTCCTAATATTTGAGACAAAGATTTTTAGTTGGTGAATCCATTAATTCTTTGGCATATAGAAAGAGTTTACAACCTTTCTTGGAGTGGAAAATTTGGATAAGGTTTAACCTATACCCAAAGATATGATTTCAAATACAATAGCATCATCAATAATATAATATGATTTATATATTTGGTTTTGTGATTATCATGTTAGTTCCACTTCTTTCATATCCATATATATACCTTTTGATTGTAGTGTTAAGTAGCTGACTCTTAGAAGCTAAATGTATACATCACGACTATGGATGATATTCTAATTAATCAAGCCTTGCAAAAGGTATCCTATGAAATTGTGTGTTTATTTTTAAATGTATATTTTTAATGCTTTTATTATATTTTATGCATTTAATATATATGTGTGGCATTATTGTAGCCTCTTGGAGAAGAAAAAATCTTTGAAGGTTCGGATAAAGATAAAGAGACAAATTTATCATTATAGATAATGATTTTATTTAAAAATTTTATATTTTTCTTAGATAATATATATTTGATATATGTTTATATATGAAGATTTATTTGTTTTAGATGAATATATATGTCGAAGGAGAAGAAAGCTTTCAAGAATTTCAAGACTGCACAACAAATCAGGTTTTGATATCTATGTTCAAATAAATTTTGACTACATGTTTCCTTAATATTTTATTTCATTATTTACTTTATTAAAATATGTTATTACTAAAGGATGTTAAAAATGAAAATAAGGATCTTGAGGTGGAAACTTGTGCAAGCTTTTCAAAGTTGTTGTTACATGGTTTAATAAAAAGAGTATATTCTAAAGTAACCATACAACAAAACATCAACTCAAGTAAAGATAAGATATATGTTTTGTTTTGATCTTGTAGTTATATGTTTTTAAATTTGATTACTAAGTTTATTTTCAAATATAGGTTTGTGTAGAGGAGAATTATGAAGTAACGTAAAAAAAGTTTGAGAAAGTGAAAGGTAAATATTAATATTTATGTGATGATAATACTTATATAATTTAGTAAAATTATAAATATAATTTAACATATAATTATCTATATATTTATTTTAGCCAAATTACAAAATGATGATTCGTTTGCAATAAATAAGCCAAAATTATGCATGAATTTTTTATTTTTATAAGTTTTACACTAAAAGAATATTCTTATTTAGTTATTTTATTTGGATTAAGAATGTAAGGATATTTCAAATCGAAGCATTGGAATTGATATTTTCAGTGACATTCAAAGGGTAACTTTCTAGAGACTTATTTTTTATTTACACATAGTATTTATTTAAAAATATAATCATATAAATATATATTTTTAAATAGCATAATTTAGTAGGTTTAAAATAAATTATATTAATTGAATATTTTATGATTGATTTGTTAATGTAGGTTGATATGATGAAAGAAAATATGGAGACGATACTTTTAAAACATCTCGGTGTGCATATGATTCATAATATATACTTTTTATTAAAAAATATATATATAAATCTTAAAAAGATCGATGTTAGCTTTTGGGTCTTTTGTAAGGATACAAAAAATTCAACAAGTGATAATATAATACATGAGATTGTTCATTGGCTTTCAGAGAATGTCAAGATTGTAATAGACACAACCAACAATATGATACTAGAAAAAATATAATATCTCTAAGGTAGAGAAAAATTAGAATTATATAAGAAATTTCCTATGTAGGAAAACTATCATATGTAAGAAAATTTCCTTATGTAGGGAGACATAGTAAAATTTTCATGTGTTGGAAAATCCCCACATAGGAAAATTTTACATAAGAAGGAAAAAAAAGAGGATTCCCTATTAATTCCCTAGTAGTTAAACACACACATAAGTAGGGAAAGTAAATCATAGGGAAAATGAAACATTTCCTAGTTAGAGAAAGGAGGGAATCACATATCTTCCTATGTAGTAGGAAAATTTTTGTATGTAGGGAAATCACATTTTTCCCTATGTAGGAAAGTTTTCATATTGTAGGAAATATCCTATGGTGATTCCCTAGTTTCTCCAACCAAAAAATGTTCCCATTTTTTCTATGATTTACTTTCCCTAATGTGTATTTTTTACCAGGGAATTAATAGGGAATTCCCCTTTTTTTCATATGTAGGAAATGATTAAAAGTTCATTGCAATAGCTAGAAGTTCTTTGTCATCAATTTCACAATTAATTTTTACAATATAGAAATTTTTGGAGTGAAAAGTTACTGGATAAACTCGATTATCATCACAAATAAGGGATAGAATAGCTCCAAGTGCAAAATTTGGGGCATCCATCTCCATGATAAAGGGATTCAATGGACTTGTCAATAAACTTGTGCTTTCTAGTTAGGTTTGTTAGAGTGGCGTCAATATAGGAGTAACCCTTGATAAAGTTTCAATAACAATGTGCAAATTCCAAAAAACATTAAACATCTCGCATAAACGAAGAAGTATCCCATTCTAGAATAGTTTGTACCTTCTTAGGGTCCATAGAAATTCCCTTCTCGGAAATGACGTACCCCAAAAACTCAACTTTAGTTGGATGGGAAGAACACTTTTCCAGCTTTGCACACAAGCCTACTTCTTGCAATTTATTTAAGAATATTTTGATATGATGCTTATGCTCCTCTTGGTTCTTGGAATTGATCAAAATGTCATCCAAATAGATCACAATGAAGTCATCCAAGTATTCTCAAAAGATATTGTTTGGGAAAATTGTTGGAGCATTCGTGAGGCCAAATTGATGCCAGGAGGCATATTCCACGGTGGATTTCGTGAGGTTTTGAGGTGAATTCCGTAAAATTTTATTATCGGGGCTCATACACAAGGTGGATTCTTTGTGCGAAAAGTCAATGTGGATGTCTATCCTTTTCGAGCATTTTGTTAATTTAATGTGTAAGTGGGTGATTCCATAGCGGGTGATTCCGCGAAATACATATTTAAATTAATAAACGTTTATGAGTTTAGAGTGCGCACTCGTAATAAATTAAGGTTAGGATGGAGTTCTAACCAATTTATTTTTGTAGCTGAAGATTGCTAGGTATTCACTTTTGTCGGTTTAATTGTATTATTTTTCTAACAATTGTGAATGCTTCAGTTGATGTGTAAAGCAAGCAGTGGTGGCATTGGGAAGCATTGGAGGATAGCGTGTATTCAAATTATCATCAAATTTTGATGGGCGCGTATGTTAGGCATGGCATCTATATTTTGTCACGTTTATTTACTAAAGCGCTTGATATTTATTTATTATTTTTGTATGCGCATGGACGCACGATTTAAATATTTATTTTGGACATTGTATTTGGGTACCGCCTGACTTCTTGGGCGCCCAATAGCTTTAATTCTTTAGTGGCACAAAAGCAAACACAAAAGCTAAAGCGTGCTAATTGTAAATTGGGCTATTTTTTGAGCTTGAAGATGAATAATATATAAAATACATGCTTTGTGGAGTGCTCACACAAGGCATGGGGGGAGATTGCACCCAATTAGTCTCTTGTTCATGTCGTGCAAGCTTTCTTCATTGTTTTTTGTGCAAAAAGTAGAGTTCTTTTGTTCTTTGGGACCTTCTAACGCTCATTATGCGCGCATGCGGCATTCGATCTGTGCACCAGTGGTACCAGAGCGAAGCTGAGATCGAGAGCTTCCAATCGCTTACCATCTCACGTGAAGGCGGAGCTCTCAGAACGATCGAGCTCTACAGTAGTCTCGTGGCAAACGGTCGATACCAACGTGTTCATGGCAGTCAAGAACCCCCTGCTGTACACTCAGATCGTGAGGGACCAGCCTCTGTAGCACCAGGCGGAGGACCACGTGAGAAGATCTTTCATCAAGTCGTGGAGAATAGATAAGAAATTTTATTCATAGATCTTCAAGCTTTCATAATAAGCTTATTAGCTTTAAACGAAGCTTATTACTAAGCTTCAATCCTCAAATTTAATCGTCGACGGTGGCAGCATGTACTGCCCATCGCGCAGACTCTGACGAAAACGCCCTGAGATCCTAGAAATCAACGATTAGTCTTTTAGACTAAAGCCTCAAGTACTCTAAGTATTCTAAGTAATCCAAGTCATCAAGGTCCTACAAGTCATCTTCAACAACTATCATAAAGGCAGTTCGTATTCAGCAACTCACGAATCAGTCTACTACCCTCTGGAAGCCCCTGTTCACACCTGTGAACTGACAGAAGCAGATTATAGCAATCAATCATCAACACGCAGACTATACGCAAAGTTATTTTCTTGGAAGACGGTTGTGACATCGAATTTCGCAATCGTAAAGGAGAAATACTACAAAAGCCAAACTTAAAAAAAAAAACACAAGCCTTGTAATCCCGCCTTTGAGCTATGCTCATCTCACTGACAAGGTTTTGAGTGTGTGAGGTTCTTGGGGACCTTTTGATGCTCATTATGCGCGCATACAACATCCGATATGTGCACCAGTGGTATCAGAGCGAAGCTGAAATCAAGAGCTTCCAATCGCTTACCATCTCGCGCGATGGGTTGAGGCTCATACCTAACATCTCCTAAAGCAAGAGGTTGGCCATCAATTATTTCTACATAGACTAGCTTTGCTTTCCTTAGAAGTTGTTTACCATGATGCTATGCATATTTCTTGTCTATAAAACATGATGTGGCTCTAGAGTCTAACAAAGCTTGTCCATCTATCTATCTTCCCTCTAAGTAAATCTTTATTGATAAAGAAAAACCTTGCATAAAGCTAAATATTGGATCTGCATATAGAAGAATACATTTTTTGGGGTTTCTTGAAGCTTTGCCTAGTTAGATGGTCTCTATTGAGGCTACACATTGACCTTTCCTAATAGTGATGGAGTAGTGGCACCATGAATTCTTGTCCTTTCTTTGTTAGGAAAATATTTAGTTGTGTCTGCACACTGGTTGCAATACATGCATAATCCATTAATACACCACCTTTGTTTTTCTTGAGGTGTCGATGGCTTGAACTCGGTTTGAATCACATCATATCAATTTGCATATGAGTTGTCTTAGATACCTAGTCTTCTTGGGTGGTTTGATATTCCAAAGTATTCATCATGTTGGATTTCAAAGTGACTCCTTGGTGTCTTTCTTGTCTTCTCTCAAATAGGTAGTTTCCAGATTCAATTGCTTGATAGATAAATTCACTAAGTGTATGCACCTTTGGCAAGGTGAGTAAAACATTCTTGACATTGTCTTTCAATCCCAACAAAATTGACTAAGAAAATAATCCTTATCCCATGTTAAATCATTTGTGAGTTGTCAAAATTGTGATGTATATATCAAGACATGTCTTAACCATTGGCATAGATTTCTAATCTTTGTTTCAACTAGTCTTGCTCTATCTACTTCTCCACATGTGGTAGAGAACTCTTGTACAAAGGCCTTAATATTATATAGCAATTGGGATTCCTTCTCAAGCAAGGGGGCAAACAAAGAGAGAGTTGTACTAAGAAGATGTTCCTATGAGGCTAACATGTAAAGCATCATTTGGGTAATGATCTAGTTGCATAAGTATAAACAATTAAATAATTGGTTATTTAGAGCCATTTTTACCACATTTTTCATGCACATTGGATGTATTTGATTATGTGTTACATAATATTTTCTAAATAAATAAATAAAAATTGAGTCATAAAGTCATATTTGATGGTGCTAAGGTGGAGCTAAAAGTGGAGGATTTTGGGATGTTTTACCCTAGAATTTTTAGAGATAAAATTTTTGTAAGTAGTAGAATGAGAATATGAAATGAGATTTTATTGAATGTGAGTAAAATTTTAGAGACTGAAGAAAATGCTAGTGGAATTTAGATTGTATGTATATAATTTGAGTCACGAAGATGTGGGTGAGGTAAGAAATAGGACCAAGATGTGGAAAGGTGCCATAGGAAACCGGTTCAAGTGTGAAAACAAAAAATCAAGAATGGAGAGAGAGAGAGAGAGAGAGAGAGAGAGAGAGAGAGAGAGAGAGAGAGAGAGAGAGAGAGAGAGAGAGAGAGAGAGAGAGAGAGAGAGAGAGAGAGAGAGAGAGAGTCTTATGAAGAGGAGTTGCTCAAGGGAGAAAAAAACACACAAAAATGTGGGGGCCATCATTCTAGAGACTTGTTGAGGACTTGATGTAGCAATTGGCTTCATCTCTAGCATCTACAGATTGCACTCAAAAACTTCTTCCCTCCTCTTTCATCCTATTCCATTCTTGATGCCTTTTTCTTTGCATAGAGGAAGCAATTTAGAACAAAATTAAGGAAGGATTAGCATATATTAGTAGATAGAAAAGGAGATTAAGGAGAATCAAGGTTGCTGGGTATAGAAGAAAAGGAGTATCCACGAGCATTGTCAAATACAATTTATAATCCACTTTCTTGAAATTAAATGAGTATTCTTCTTTTAGTTGAAATGGAAGTGAAATTTTAAGTATAAATGATAAATAGTGTTAGATAGATTAACCCTTTTAATTTTTAAGTGTTAAATTAGTAGAAAGAATTTAATTGTTACATTATATGAATCAAAGTGATGGAAAAATGATGAAGAATAAGCTAAAAACTATATTTTTGGCTCTATTTAGTGAATATTAAGAAATTTAAGTATCATTAATGAAAATTAAGTTAAAATTTTTGAAATATATAAAAAATAATCCATAAATGAAATCTTACAATTAAATGATGCATACATTGAAAGATATGATCGTTTTATTTTTTTAAATGGTAGTTTTTTCTATAATGAATGATAATTAAGAAAAGAATAATAAAAATATATTAAAATAGAGTTAACACATGGATAGAGGGACTTTCTTGTGAAGTTTCAATCACTATGGAGTTCTAGTTAAAAATATATATAATATTTAATTGAGAAAATGATAAAATTTAGGTTATTTTTAGTGTGTAATTAGTAAGTATTCGAAGAAAATGATGAAAGTTATTTACAAATTTTTTTGTGTAGGTTCTATTTGTATGAGAAATATTTGATTAAGAGGGTTTTTAGTTTCTATGTATTTGGATAATTATTGTGAATATTTCTATTTTTTAAAGATAGAAATAAGAAAACATTAATAAGTCAATATAAGAGAAGTATTATTGAGAAGTATAAAAAGATACTCTATTCATTATTTTGGTAGAATACATGAATAAAATTTCATATTAAATGGACATTGTTAAAAGAAGGTACTTTGTTTATGAAATATTATTTAGGAGAGAAATGATAATTAGTGGATATTAGAGATTATATCAAAGTATAAATGAATGACAAGGATGCAATAAAGGTTGTATGTTGAGTATTATCTCTCATTTAAAACTTGAAAAGATTAGACTCAAAATGTTGGTGGATTTAGTTCAAAATGGGAGAGTTAAGGTGTGAAACTAGAGAGTGTTAATAATTAAAATGGATATGCTAAGTTAAGTTTGTATTAGACTACGTATGTATAATTAGGCTATCATTTTCATTATCAATTAGAAACCAACAAGACTCTTTTAGTCCACCTTTGAATATTAATTAGCATAATGGATTCACACATAGCCATTTTGCCTATATTAATCTAGGGGGCTCTTAAGGGGCGTCATTTTTTGTGCCTTTATTTTAGGAGGGGAAAGCATGTTAACTAAGGAGAGGAGCGGGTTGTCTAGGTTGTTTTCAGTAATTTTAAATAGATTAAAAAAAATTATCAAGGTTACAAAAGACACATTAAAAGGAATATAAAAGAAGGAAAGATCTCATAGATTTTTGAATTATTCAACCTAAAACCTCTTCCAAAGTGCAATATCCCCAAAGAGTAAACACGTAATAAACCACCACAAGAATGGCAATAGTTACATATGAGGAGTCTTCCCTGAGAGGTAGGGAGAAGCTATAGAGCTTAGGGTTAGAATTCTACACCTACTTGATCTATTCATCAGACCTTAGTTATTTTAAGACTTGACAAGAGAGGTTACAAAATATAATATCTATAAAGTGAAACAAGTGGGCTTTTGATGAGCCACTACAATATACCTTTTCTATAAGGCTTCTTTCCTAAAATACCAATATTCAACAAGTTATCATAGATAAGGCTAGGGACACCGAGTTAGTAGATGGGGATAAATACTTTGACTCTCAATTGTTAATTGACATTAATAAATTGTGCACTTGGAATTGGATGTTCCAAGACAAAGCAAAAGGAATTGGCTTGCTAGCATTGCACTTCAAACTAGTCGATGAAATTCAATCAACATGATTAGCATAAAAGACCTTAGAGTCATATAAGTCCTTTAGGAGAATAGAATAGATTGGGCCTACATGTCTTCATGAATAGTAATGAAATACATTAGATTAAGCTTTGACACATAGGAAGCTAGGGAAGTGGATGAAATAATAGATTTAGTAGAAAAAAAGGGTGATGATGTACCCTATGGGGTTGGAAATAAGGAACTACCTTGAGTCTACATAAACAAGGGCTTCTACAATTCAAGTTGATGAAGGGTGTGTGAGATAGAGAAAGCTACTAAGTACAAAAGTAAATGAGCAAAAGTTAGAAACTTACATGCAACGAGAGAAAGCTACTAAGTACAAAAGTAAATGAGCAAAAGTTAGAAACTTACATGCAACGAGAGAGCAAGAAGAAGATTGGAAAAGAGAATTGAAAGGATATATGAGGAGTTACAAAAATTGAATGTTAAGTTACAAAATACCTTGAAACATGGGTTAGACTTATCGTTAGAATTCAAAAAAGTCTTTGGAGAACCATATTCTATTGCAACTAAGTTAGATTATGATTGGGAGAGGCAAGAAGGGACCTCTGAGGGAATGAGTGGCACCAATAAGGGTAGCTAGAAGGAGTAAGTGTGAATGAAAATAAAGAAGAGGATAGAAAAGAAGAGGGTCAAATTAACAATGATGAATTTATGGGTTCTAATAACAATTCCACTAAAATTGTAGGATATTAGTCAAAAGAAACCTCCATTGATCAAAAGATGAAGGATAACAATATAGATAGCTTTACAAAATATTGGGGTCTTAGTAGAATATACCCAAAAGAGCAAGTTCTAGTCTTTGAAGATCTACAAGAAGTATTAAGAGTGTTATATATGGATATGAGAGCACATGTGCAACTTACAGATTTGACAAAATATTGTGGTAGTTGGGATGACGATCCAGATATGCATGCCCAGTGGTTCGAAGTAACATGCATAGAAAATGAGATTATTGATGATGATCAAAAACTTAATATATTTTGAGCAACTTTGAAAGACGAGGTAGCCTTATGGTATGGGGACCTTCGTATTGCCACAAGGGCTACTTATGTAGTGTTAAGAGAGGCATTCTTAAATAAGTTTAGGCGGCAAGGTTTTAGGACTGTTTAGGTTTAGAGTCTAACTATCTATTACAGAATCCATGAGAGATTGTGGAACATTATATTGAAAAGATGGAGATACTAATAAGGACGATGGGAAAAAAATCCCCCTCTAAGGATATACAAAAACAAAAAATTATTGAGGGATTACAAAAAACTATTAGGAAACATGTAAGTCTTAAGTGACCAACAAATTTGGCGGATGCAAAGATAGAAGCATGATGGTGGGAGGAAGTTCAATTAGGACACTTGAGGAGGAGGGGTTATACACTAATCCTTGATTAGTTACCTCAAGTATGTCACTATCTATGGTAGCTAGCACACCCTATGTAGGAGCTCCAGTAGCTCCTTAGGTTGCGTATATGAAAAGTATAGATGTAGCACCATCATCAACGCCATACTTAGGATCAAATCCATATATGGTATATTCAATATAGCCCTCACCATCAACAATCACTATATCTACAAGATGGATTCTAGATGAGTTTAAGGTAGCCAAGTTGATAGCCAAACCTTTGGCCAACATAAAAAATGAAATTTTAGTTGAGATAAACCCCAATGTGAAGGGAGTTTATAATGTCATCCAACCTACTAGTGTAATGGAACCAAACACAGTATCTAGTCAAAGGAATCCCACACCACCAAGGTCCAAGACCTAGTGTGGAAAACGTCATGGTTTTGGTTGCTTAAAAATAGAATGCCCCACACCAAGTAGAGTGGTTTCTTATTAACTGAGGAATCTTTTTGTGGGTATTGTTTGAGAAACAATCATGTAGAAGATCACTATTGGGTTAAGTAAACTTAGTTATGATAGCAAGCAACCCAAATGTAAACAAATTATAACTATATGGGTAGTCAAAATGCGACTTATCTGATAGAACCTCCTAACAAACCATTTATGCCTAGAGGTATGCCTACTCAATGTACACCTCCAATACCAAGGAATCACGAGCAAGGAGGATATTTTCAAAATGAAAGGAGGCCCTCACCATATAGACACCCTAATTTCATGAGGAATAATAGTGCAAGAACAAGTGTAGTGTGTTGGAGGAGATAGGAGCAACATGGACACGTGGTTAGATTTTTTTCAAAATGAGCTGAAGAGTAAGTATTATGTTCCTTTTTGCACAAAGTGTGGTTGTGAAGGCCATTATGAAAAGGATTGTTTAAGGGAAGATACATATTCACAAATCCAAGATAAGGATAAATCTCTTACTAATTCGGCACAAAACTTAATAGAGATTGTAGAGGACTTGGAAATAAGACAAAATAAGAAAAAACATATCACTTTTATGTAAGACAGTCTCCTTTCAAAATATTCAGAAGATCATCAAATAGAGAAACAAGTGACATATTTACAACCTAATTCAAAAAAGTAACCTATTTCTAATGCTCCTCCCCCCCCTGCCCTCCCGCTTCCGCATGGGAATGACCTTCCCCCCCTTAATAATGAAAAATAATTGGAATTCTTTAAAACCTTCCCCCCTTGTTGTCTCCAATAGGTGGCGAGGGGGAAGAAGTTGATGTGGCGGGGAGAGAGGATGACAGTGAGGGGAAGGAGGGTGACGATGACACCGACGAGGGAGAAGAAGTAGCTGTCGACGTGGATGAGGATGATGATGACAAAGCAGGAGAAGAAGGCGATGTTAATGATGAATGGAGGCCACGGGCCTACCACATTCTCGCCGCCGTGTAGAGAGGGGCAGCCCACCAACTCTGGCCTCCCAGATGGAGGCTTGAGGCCACCTTCCCCCCCTAACTATCAGTTTCCCCCCCAATAATACCACCTCTCCCCCTATAAAGCCCCCCTCCCATCGTAAAGAAAAAGAAGAGAGGATACCACCCTTGCTGCCATTGAGAGAGAGAGAGAGAGAGAGAGAGAGAGAGAGAGAGAGAGAGAGAGAGAGAGAGAGAGAGAGAGGGGAGGGAGGGAGGGAGGGAGGGATAGAGAGAGGGAGGAAGAGAGAGAGGGAATGAGGGTGATATAGAGGGTGAGAGAGTGAAAGAAAGAATAGTCCAAGGGGTTCCCTTCCCTTCCCCTCCTTAGAGGGTGGCCACACACGTTCTTCTTCTCCCTATCTTCCAGTGCGTTTAACCCCCATCTCCCCGCAAGTTTAACTCCCATCGCAATTGAGAAGAGTCGCCCCAGCACACTATCTCTCTGACGAGAGACAAAGAGGAAGAGAGAGATTCATAAGCCGAAAGTATGGCCCCCAAATAGAGGGAGACACGTACCAATGGTAATCTCACATCCAATAGTGGAGCTGCCGGCTAGGACATTATTACTAATACAATTACAATGTCAGGTATGGATAATTCATATCCGAATATCCAGGTACTATTTGCCATCTTCTCTATTCGTGAGTCATAGGCTATGACACTTCAGCATGCGCATGAATTCTTGTAAAGGGGTAGCTTGAATTTATTCCTATTGTTATGATTTTGGCATTTTGATTGTTCAATTTTAACCTAACTTAGTTGCATATGGCTTATTTGTTGATAGAGCAACTATAAGGAAGAATTAGTCAAGGGTTATGAATGACATAGTCGTAAAAGAATGACATTAAAAGATTGTGCATACAAGTGCTAGGTTAAAGCTTAGTCAAGGGTTACAAATAACATAATTGTCAAAAGAATATAATATTAAGAATTGTGAATAGAAAGTCCTAATTTAAAGTTTGGATACTTCAAAAGTACTTAGCCCAAGAGCCCAAATATTAAAAAAACCTAGATTCTAGCTCAATGCAAGGCTTGTCGAAGTCTAGTTACTTGGGATCACCTCACACTTATCTTATCAATATTTACACGTTAGGCCTATAATATATTTGATATATGAGAACAATTTCTTGTTTGGGGATCAAAAAGAGAACAAACTAGAGAATAAGAGATAGAAGAGAAGAAGAAGAATAGACAATAGGTACACAAGATAAAGACCAAGCTCAATGAGTCAAAGCACTATGTATCGATAGAACCTGAGAAGATAAATGCAATCCTTGTCTAGGACTACTCAAAAGCAATCGCCAAGCATTAGATCTCCTGGAGCTCCTTGGCAGACCAAATATACACACCAAACATTAGCTTCTTCTCTTCTGCTCAAACCGCAAATCTGATGGTTCTGTTGACTTTGAAAGGGGGGTAAAACCTTAGGATATCTACTCAGTATTCTTCAAAATCACTCCTTCTCCTTGTTGGGAGTGATATTTGTTGCCTTTAAACTACAATCATGCACTACAAGAATTTGGAAACCCTTTCTTTTTGCATGAGATCTCCCAAAACTAGCTGAAAAGCCACTTGCTTTTTTTTACACATCACCCTATTCTAAAATTTTCTACATATTTTTAGGATATTTACAAGAAATAATATCTAAAATATCAAAAATAGACTAAAATTACCCAAGAATCCTATATTTTGGAACTAACCATACTATGGATACTAGCACTAATGACTAAGATGACATTGACTCTCTAGATCAATAAGAAAGTTGGATGATGATACACTCCTCGACTGTTAGGTCATCTCAACTCTCGAGTCAATAGACTCTATTGTCCAATTCACTTGCCTAAGGATCTAGCAGAATGTCTTATAGCTAGGGCTAGGCCCTACAGGATCAAGGAAAATCAAATTTTGTCAAAAATTGACATTTGATTTTCTTGTCCGATTTGCAGGTTTTTGGTTTGATTTTGGGAAGGGTTGTTCGAGTCTGATTCATCAGAATCCGATGTTCACACTGTCCGATTTTTTAGGTTGTATGATTTTGGACTGGTTATGGTTTATCCAATAGGACTATCTAGTTGCGTGCAATTTTGAAAGTCGGACAACTTTGAGACAGACAGATGGTTCGATTATGGGAATTGGAGGGTCTAAATACTATGGTGAAAAGGGACACAGACGTGCCAAAAATCTGTCTCAATGCTCCTCATGCATCATCCTAGTCTCTGGCAAGCTCCAAGATCAAGCAACAAGGTCTCAGTGATCAAAACAACTCACCTATAGCCTACAAATGAGCCTAGTCACACAAATCAAAGCACTCCTTGCTTGACTACTGCCTTGCAACAAACCTATCCAACTCTCTCTCTCTCAACTTTGAATGCATAAATTAGCTTCCCTTTTCTCTCTTAACTTCTTAATCCCTAGTTATTTAGTCTTCCACTCCCCTTCTCTCTTTCCTCTCGCAATGCATTGAAGCCCCTTTTTCTCCCTATTTTATCATGTTTATAGTAGTAATCCTATTATTTGTTTCTCTCTTTTTTAAAAGTTTTTCATACCTAAATACATCCAAATTACAAATAAACACTCAAGGTAATCCAATCTACTCGCCTAAACCTAAACAACTAGAAAACTTGCTTGCAAAAGAGATCAAACAGCCTTTGGCTTGCTTCCTACTATCTCAACCATCAATTTAGGACACAAACTCCACTCCAATCTTGATTCCGACTCACAAGCACTCAAAGCTTGAATCTGTTGGTTTTGGAAATGGAACCAAAATGTGTGAGCATCTCACTCCATTGCCAAGACCCACGAACCGCTTATCATTTCAAGTGTTTCAAGTCAAGTGCAATGGCTACCTCTCACATAGTCACACGTGCTCTCACATCTACAGGTGTAGTGAGCTTACCTTCATGCCCGATCGAGTTGCCTCCTCCCAAAAGCTTTCTGGTAGCTCTATGATCTAAGGTGGAAGCTCAAGAAAGATCCTCAAGCTCCAAGCTCTAAGCTACATTAATGCACGTGAGATAGGAGATGGAAAGAAAAGAGAAGAAGAAGAGAGGAGAAGATGGAGAGCTTCTCTACCATAGTCCCTCACCCTCACAGACTTACTTTCTCACTCCCTCATACTCCCTCTCTCAAGAACAAGTACAAGTAAGAGTAAGAAGAAGAAGATGAAGATGAAGAAGAAGAGAGCTAGCTTTGGCCATACACAAGAATGAGCTTCTTCATTCACTTTTTGCCTTTTTATACATGCCCTACTCCCCTTGGGTGCCCATATTTTTTTTACATGATCGACCACTTTAGCCTAGGTCCTCTTTCCCTATTCCCTTCCTAGCTAAATTGTTCCTTTATCCATGCCCTTCTACATTTACAAATTGCACAGGAGGGAGCCTGGCACTCTTTTACAAGGACTTAGGGTGTGCTTTTATATTTAAAATGAGTCTTTTTCCTTTTGCATTTGCCTTGGAGTTTTGAGTTTGCTTCTTGCAATCTTGGCTCTTTTCCTCCAATTTTACTATTGGGCTACCTTTTTCTACTTTTTCTTCCATATTTTTAATTTTCTTTGCTTTCTTTGCACTAAGGTTAACAATTATCATAAGTATGAGTAGATTGATTGCCATGGTAGATTATATCAATGAGGCTTGGATTTATACATTATATTTTGATAGAGCTTCTCAAGGACCTACTAAGCATGCGAGTGTTGGGGTTCTCATAAAAGATCCCCATCATTGAGTGGTTTTGAAAATGGTAGTATATTTAGGCATTGCTTTTATGAATAACATGCTGGAATATAGTGCCTTGATTATGGTGCCGAATCTAGCCAGACATGGTGGTATTCACTAGTTATTGATGAAAGGTGACTCGCAGTTAGTGATAAACCAATTGAATGGGGCCTATAGAGTGTAAGGGATCCCATTCTAAGGATGTATCATCGTGCAACCTTGGACGCCCTTGAGATCTTTGAGGCAGTGACTTACCAGTTGATTCTCCAACAGTGGAATCACTTGGTAGACTCACTATCTCATCATGCATTTGTTGAAGATATATTTATTAACTATAGTTTTGAGGATTTTCTACAATTGCCTCCTGACGTTAGTCCAAGGCTACTATTGGGATTGCTTGCAGGCATGTCCTATTTTGACCATTGATGGTTAGTATGGGTTATGAGTCAAGTAGCAATTGACTATCTTCAAATTCTATCATGGATGCATCAAATCATTCAATGGCATATTTGTAGGACACCCCTTTCTATCTATGCAAGAGGTTAGCTAATAATTTAATGAATTTTGTACAGGTCTTGTTAGTAGCCCACCCCCTTGGTCTAGTTTTGTGCTTTAGTGTGGTTTATGTGGGGATAAGGATTTGTTTTTAGTAGTAGGATAGTGAATTATGTGCTTTATGGTCACATTTTGTTAGGCCAAGAGGGCTATTTATTTTGCATTGAAATGGACTTATCTCATTAGGCCAAGAGGACCATTTGTTTGTTTGGTACAGGTGCAGTTAATGGGTTTTTGTTTTAGTGTTGCACTAAACAGACTCAACAAAGACCTGAAGAGAGCCTCTTGTTGTGCCGAAGCTTCTTATGGTGGCAAAGTCCAAGTGATGTTCTTCCTTTACAAGTTCTTTCCCTTTATGTTGTATGTATATATGTACTCAGAAATTTTTTCTTTTTGTGGGGGACTGGCATTCAAGGCATGAAGTCCCAAGGTTAGGTTAGGTGTGTCTGGGAAGGTGTGAGCAATTTTCCACTTCCTGTGAAGATGTTGGGCACTCTAAGTGTTGTTTTTGTGAGTAGTCCTAGTGACCCTATTTTGCTAGCCTACTAGGTAGTTGTTTGTAGGAATCTCTATGAGCTGTGAGGTAACTAGGGAAGCCTACCTAATGAAAAGAGAACAAATAATGACTATATTTAAAAAACCTATATAAAATATTGTAGTGTGCACATAGTTAGCTCAATACTCAGAAATTCCCCCATGGTGTTGGGCGTCCTCTTTCATTATGTAGCCAGGGCTCAATGTACATCAAGAAAGGTTCTCCTCAAGGAGTCATAATTGCCTAACTATCGAGGGCTCTACTTGTGGACCAGCCACACTACACCTCCCCCTTGAAAAGAAAACTGAGCTATTGGGATGGAATAGTAGTAGCTGGATGACAGGGCTTCATCCGCACCACATGTGCAGTGGTAACAGCTTTGTTGGATTTGCGTTGTAGCCTGTATGTGTAGGACCTGATGTGCTGGAGTACTGTGTATGGACCTAGCCATCTGTGGAGGAGAGATTCACTTAAGCCTGGTCGTCGTATTGGGTGATAGAGCCAGACTTGATGACCTATCTGATACTCGCGATGCTGGCGGCCTTGATCATACTGTCTTTTTTGTTTCCTTTGTGCATGCTGAAGGTTAGCTTGTAGGGAGCTTCGAAGTAATGGTTGCACATGCTGCAAATGTTGTAACCATTTGACTGCATCTTGCCGAGTAGGTTGTAGTTTGTTGAGATCAATGTCAGGTGGAAGATGAGGGTCCCGTCCATACATGGCTCGAAATGGGCTTACTTTTGTGGAGGTTTGAACTGTTGTGTTATAGGCATGCACTACATAGGGTAACACTTGATCCCAGGTTTGATGTAAGGGATCTACGTAGGCTGCAATAACTTGTTTAATCGTCCTGTTGAGACGCTCGGTTAGGCCATTCATCTGAGGGTGGTAGGGGGATGAAAACACTTGATTAATTCCTAAGCTTGCGCTAAGCACCTGCATGATTTCTCCTGTGAACTGTTTGCCCTGGTCATATAGCAACTACTGAGGGCATCCATGGGAAAAAATGATTTTTTCTAGTAGGGTCCTGGCTACTGTTGTCGCTGTCGCATCAGGAACAGCCTGTGCTTCACACCACTTTGTCAGATATTCTGTCATGACGACAATGTATCTATTGCCATCCAAGGAGGTTGGGAATGGGCCAAGCAAATCCCATCCCAACATTTGGAAAGGTTCCTGAACTTGTATGGGTTCTAAAAATCCTACATTTGCTGGAGGACTTTTGGTTAGCTGGCATGTTCCACAATTCTGAACAAATTGAGAGATTGTATTCCTCATTTGTGGCCAATCAAAGCAAGATTGCATGCATTGCAAAAGGCGATGGAAACTCAGATGACCTGCTAATGGGTGTGAGTGATAATACTCTAGATAAGGGATCCATAGAGACGCGGGGTACCAACTTTCCCTCTGTGCACACTCTGTCCCTTCAGCGCCCTACACTGTTCTTCAGCCTTGTAAGAGACCTGGTGATCGAGATGAGCCACTCTGTTTCACCCCGTCAAACCCCTGGCTCTCCCCAATTTGAGGACGCATCAATGAATCCCTAGTTTGGGGTGCCCACCCTTCACATGGAGCAGCTTTTTCACGCTATTAGTGATTTGATTGTCCAAGTGAATCAGACGAATCAAGCCCTGCTAGGCCAGAATCACACTAATCAGACTATCCTTAATCACTTAGTCACCCCAAATCATACCCTTCTTGATCCCAAAATCCATCCCAAACCTTTTTTAGGTTTACCCACAGAGGATGTTCTTACTTGGTTAGATCATTTTCAGAACGTGGCTACCTACCACAATTGGTCAGCCAATAAACAGGTCATGGAAGCTAGTACTTTGTTTGAAGGAGTGGTTGCTACCTGGTACATACAGCAGTCACAAGAAGTAAAGCATGATTGGAATACCCTCAATTCAATGTTGATACAAGATTTTGCCCATAGTAATATAACTTAGACAGCCCTACAGCAGCTGAAGTCCCTCAAGCAACATCATATTGAGCCTGTAGCTCAATTCGCAATAAAGATGACACAACTCTTACTGCGAGCAGATCCAACGATGTCAGAGGAGATGAAACTCTTCTTCTTGTGGCCTCGACTACGACATGACCTCTCAAGAAGAGTATGTGATCAAGGGCCAACCTTTTTCCACTCTGCGATTCAGATTGCTCAGAGAATAGAAGGCAGTGACAGATCTGATGAAGTTCCATCCTTTCATCCTCCACCCATCCCAACCACTATTCACCCATCTGTGGATACTACATCACCAATGGATGTTGATGTACAAAATGTGCAGGTTAATCACAGGCAGCAACAACAACAATTGAGTTTTTGAAACCCCTCATATCCTAACTGTCGTTCCCTACTGGAGCAGGATGCTCAAGGGAGACCTAAATGCTTCTACTATAACTATTACGGGCATGTCAAAAGGCATTGCCGTCGCTGGCTTGCCACTCAACAACTGCAAAATTCACAGGTGGCTGTCGCTGATTCTGCAACTCTGGCAGCCTTGCCGGAAAACCTTTGAGCGGGTGGCTAATGGAAGACCCCCACCCGTAGTTCCAAGCCACAATCTCTTCCAGCCCCGCTAGGTATGCTCTACTATTGTCCACTTGCATGACACTACTCATGAGGCCCTTTTAGATTCAGGGAGTACCATTTCTTCTATTAGCTCTCATTTAATCACTCAATTAGGCCTTCAGACATCCTCCACCACTCCAATTTCTGTTTTGTTTGGGGATAACAAGGAATTGTATACATCCAATACATTAGCTCATTGCACTTTTTCCATTTCCAATAACACTTTCCAGCATCAGTTTTATGTCCTCCCGAGACAACTTTTTCCTATCACTCTAGGTTGTGATTGGTTCATCAAACAGAAAGCACGTCTCCAGTTTGACACTCATCATCTAGTTCTTCCTCAGGCCCTCCCAATACCTTTACTTTATTCCCAAGCTAGACCCAATTTTGTCCAAACCCAATGCACTATCATTGATGTAGAGACTCGATCCATAGACATCAGATCACTCCTGCGTAAGTTCCCTACCCTCTTCCAAAAACCCATAAAAACTTCTACAGTCAATCTTCACCAATCTTCACCATCCATACCCCGCATCTCCACCAATGTAGTGTGCACATAGTTAGCTCAATACTCAGAAATTCCCCCATGGTGTTGGGCGTCCTCTTTCATTATGTAGCCAGGGCTCAATGTACATCAAGAAAGGTTCTCCTCAAGAAGGAGTCATAACTACCTAACTACCGAGGGCTCTACTTGTGGACCAGTCACACTACAATATAGAGGTGTATAGAAATAGCTTCTAACCCCTTGAAAATAAGAAAATAAAGAGAGAAAAATCTTAAGAGAAGATGATCATTCCCTTTTAAAGGCCTAGAAGGTTCCTAGGGATGAGGGCCCTGGGTTGATGCCTTGTTTTCCTAGGGGTGACATTCAGCTAGAAAAGAAAATAAATAAGGATGGTTGGAGTGAAAATAAAAGTGAGCTGAATAAGAAAAATGATTTAGTGTTGCCTTGGGAGTGCTAGGTAGGTTCTTGGATACTAAGATAGGACTTGAGGCCGATACCCTATTCTCCTTGGGTCACAATACGCTCAGTTTCCTCCTTTTTACATATCGATATAAAGTACTAAGGAAAAAATGTGGCCAAATGGAAAAATATATAGACCAGGCTACAAGAGTCCTCACCTAGTAAGAGTTCATGGTCTAGGTGTCTTAGGTCAGGTAGGCAGGTTAGACCACCACTTAGGATGAATCCTTTTATAGTTCTTTTTAGCCATTCTATGTTGGAGAATTTAATTAGCGACTAGCACCAGACCTCTATTAGATTTTTCTTGGCCTATCTTTCATGGACTTCATGCCTTGACTTTGTTAAGGAGTAGGTTGAGAGCTGTGTCTATACTCTGTTGGATATTTTATTTGTAGCATCTTGATGCTCTTTATGATTTGTGGCTATGCAAATTAGTTTGTGAATTTGATAGGCTAAGTCACCCTATCACGTGGTTGCCAATGAAAGTGGATTTTAAAGTTAGGATTCAAGTGCAAAAGAACCTTGATAGCCATAAAAGATGCATTTTTGGTGCAAAATGAAATGGTTGGAAATCATGGAGCTAGAGTTTTCCAAGATGCATTTCAATGCCAGGAATCCAACACAAGTGTCCATTTGTCAATCGGAATCTATTTGACCCCCATTTCATGATCACAATGTTTGGCATTATGAAGCAGCTATACTGGATCTGAAAGGCACAAAGCATGTGATGGAGGCCAAGATGATACATTTCAATGCTAGAAAGTCAGTCGTCTAGTCAAATTGCAATTTTGGGGCCATTTTTTCCCTTAACAAAGTCGAAACCACTTATGCATAACTGTGAAAAGTCAAGAATTGAACTAGTGACTTTAGTGATTAGTGATTAATCATGGCTTAAGAGCCAATAAACATGAGAATTCAAACAACATGGGGGGAGCTTGGGGGGGTCACCTTATAGAACATGTAATATACCACATGAGTTCAAAAGAAAAGGTATTTTTATTATGTTGACTTACAGTTTTCCAAAAATAAAAGGGGTTTATAAATGCACCTCATGTAAAATTTACATTAGATGTCTTTTTATTCAAAAATTTTCAGCAGCACACTATTTTAGGGAGCCGGGGGGGGGGGGGGGAGGGGATATGTGGGGTGGGAAGGGAATGGGTGTGGGGGAAGATGTGGGGAGGGGAATCAATTCCACCTATCCAACCTCCACAAAATCAACTCCCTTTCAGCTAAAGACCCTTTAACTCATTCTTCCCCTCCATGAGTGATCTTGTGTATTGGAAATTTGAAATGGAATCTGAAGAAGATGATGAGGATGAGGAAGAAGAGGCATACAACCTCTAAGCTATACCAGCTATTAATGCTACTACAACCATCAATGAACATGTTGCCTCTAGTTCAATTCTACCATAAGACATCCCTAAATATACCCCTAATACACCACCTTTTATCCTTGGTCAATGAAGGAATTTCAGTGAAATGATGTAGATTTTTCCCATGTGCATTGGCCTTGATGAAGAGACATTATTAGAAAGATCTAGGTTTCACCAGCCTGCCATTGAAAATCCCATTATGGTGGAGACTATGTGGCATCTAGATGGCATTGAAGAGAATTTCTGTGAACTCGATGATGACTATAGGGGCATCTATGGAGGCTATCTAGACTCTTCAGATGAAGAATCTGGGTTGGATGATCTTGGTAATACTACTCCTCTCAATCATGAAGATGAAGATGACTCCTTACATTATAATATATATATATATATATATGTTTATCTAATATCATTACACACACACACACACACACACACACACACACACACACACACACACACACACACACACACACACACACACACACACACACACACACACACACACACACACACACACACACACACACACACACACACACACACACACACACACACACACACACACACACACACACACACACACACACACACACACACACACACACACACACACACACACACACACACACACACACACACACACACATTATTTTAGATAGTTGGGCATGCAAGCCATCATAAATACATTAGCAAGGAAGGCTTGGAATGACACATGTCCCCCCTCCCAAAGCTTCTTTCTATTAATAATAATAATAATAGAAGATTAACAAGGCTCTTCGAGAACACCTGGAGATTACTAATAAACATGGAGAAGTGATCAAATATCCCAACCGGTACCATTGCAAATGTCTAAACGGGCGCCAAGAAATTTGGTCAGCCCATGCATCATGACTAAAACCGCCTCACACATAATTTTCTCTATTATGAAAATTTGGAGGGAAAAAAAAAGAACACAAAGAATGTGTATACCTAAAACTTGCTTGGAGAGCCAAGCTCTTCAAACTCTTCTTCCTTAGAATTTCTATCTGTATAAGGATTGGGTTGGAGGGCCTATTGTCCCCCTCTTTGTGTTGTTCCTCTAAGCTCATAGCTGTGTTGTAGCCCACCGAGTCATCGCAAGCTCCCCATCGCCTCGCCCCTGACCTACACGAGGATCGCATCTGGCTTGACATCGACTTCTCCCAAGTCAACCTCGATGACATTATCTTACCCCTTGGTGAAGATTTCAGGATCAAAAGGTGCGCGTGGCTACCCTTTTTTTATCCCAAATGTTTTCTTGCAATGCTTGGATGTTTCTAACATTTCCTACTTGTAGGAAATGTGTTTCTTGGCAACCATGACCAAGCACTATTTCTATGCTGTTGGGCGGGTTTGTGGTCTATGTGTGTGTTACACTCCTTCGATACTTTGTCGAGAAATATTGAGTGAGAGTTCATGCTATGCCAACAAATTAGTGTACAAGTTGGCCACATGTTTGCTCAGAGAGATTTCTTCATCTTGCTAAGTTCTTATTATTTGACGTCTTTGGTTTTATTGAATATTTATACACCCCCTTATACCCAAGTAATTTTGTTCCTTGGTGCATTGATGATGAAGAAGAAGAGGAGGAGGAGGAGATTAATGAATTTGAATTTGTATTTGGGAGTGTGATTGTCGTTGATAATTTTCGAGTAGCTGCTCTAGAAAAGTATGAGAATCTTGATGGTGTGGTTCAGAAGATTTTTGGTCAAACTGGAGTTATTAGAGAGCATGGCCTTTCGATGCCCATGGATGAAGAAATTGAAAAAGGACTAAAGGCTATGCTTTTATAGAGTACACAATGCCTAAGGTCTAGCTAGACTCTCAAATGTGAATGCCAATTTGTGGATTGTTGTTTTATTTCTATTTGTGTGGTATACATAGAAGTCCAGCTTTGGATCATACATTTGGTCTTTGAACTTATAATTTATATAATTGTCATGCTTTCAGGAGGCTCAAACAGCTAGAGAACAAACTAATGGCTACTAATTGGATAATTCCCATGTTTTTGCAGTCAACATGTTTGATGAATTTGACAAGTATATGAAAGTGCCATATGAATGGGCACCACTAGAAGTCAAACCTTTTACTCTTGGGGTATGCATGTAGCTACTCTTGCAGGTGCATATGTACCATTCTAGACTGCTCAGGTATGATCTCATCCTAATTTACGTGTATGTAGGAAAATCTTTTAACTTGGCTGACATATGAATGAGGTCAAGACCACTTTGTCGTTCGGTTTGGATCAGAGAGACTGAAGTTTATTGGAATGATGCCAAATTAGGGAAACGTGTTTACCACTATTCTGTAAGTTGAATTTTTAGCAGTTTAGATAGTTTTAGCAAAAGAACATGTTGTATAAGGACAACTAGCTTTTGCAACAGTTTTAGAATAGAGAGCTTTGTGCAATGGTCTCCTCTTGGGTCTTACCTTGCCACAATTCATAGACAAGGTGCAGCTATATGGCGTGGTGCCCAGACCTTTAACCAAATAATGCGATACATTCATCCTCAAGTATGAATTATCTTCTCTGGTTTATGGTTTGTAAGTTGGGAATGTTGCTAAATATGAATGCTGGCTCTTTTATCAATTTTGTGATCTGCTCTTTCAGGCTAGGCTCATTGACTTCTCTCCAGGAGAGAAATATATCGTGACATATAGTAGTCATGAACCAAGCAACCCCAGAGATACACAAGTTATTGATGAATTTTATTTGTTCTTCGAAAAATGTCTGTGGAAGTGTTTATTGATGTCTAGATATGTTTATCCAGAGGGTGACACTTACTATTTATGATGTGAGGACTCGAAAAGTGCTTAGAGAATTTAAGGGAAGTGCAGATGATTTTGCCACTGGTGGAACAGGGGTGTGGCAGGTGTCTCTTAGCCAGTGTTCATGTATAGTTATTCTCTGCTTATTCTCTATTTCTCTGTTATCATTTTAAGTTAACTGAGATTAATGGAGGCTTTCTTTTTCTACTATAGATGGGAAAGAGGCAGAGATGATAAGTATTTTGCTTGGATAGGCAAGAATGTAATCAGTGTGTATGAGACTGAGACCAGGGTCTTCTTGATAAGAAATATTTGAGAGTAGACAATGTGGTGGACTTTAGTTGGTACCCCACAGACTCTATCCTAGCTTTATTTGTTCATGAAGGAAATGGAGGAAATCAGCTTGCTAGAGTGAGTGCATTTGGTCTTATCCTAAATTTTCATAAGATGCATTGTTTCTATAAGTCATAATTGTTGTTGTGCCTTCCTATTATGAATGGTAGTTTTTTGTGTTATGCACCATTTTTTTCTTCTAACTCCTTGCTACTATGTTGAGTGGGGTGTCCCCCTTATCTTTATCATTAACAATAGTATAGTTTTGGGGTAAGTCTAGTGCAGATCCCCAGTAGGAAGGAGCTCAGACAAAAGAACTTGTTCAGTGTTAGTGATTGCAAAATGTACTGGCAAAGCAATGAGGATTATATGGCCATGAAAATAGATGGGTACATAAAAACAAAAAAGAGTACGTACACTAGATTTGAGCTGTTCAGAATCTAGGAGAGAGATATTCCAATTCTCTGGTTTTGGAACTGGAAAACAAAAATGACAAAATTATTGCATTTTCATGGGAGCCTAAAGGTCACAAATTTGCCATCATTCACGGAGATGGACCTAGGCTAGATGTTACATTCTACTCTATGAAAAGTCCAAACAATGTGGGGTGAGTAACAAAGTTGAAAACTTTGGAGGGTCAGCAAAGCAAATCCCCTTTATTGGTCTCCAATTGGGCGATTTATCATTTTGGCTAGACTAAAGGCATACAATGGGCAGTTAGAGTTCTAGAATGTTGATGAATTGGAAACAATGGCCATAGCTGACCACTTCATGGCCACAGATGTAGAGTGGGATCCAATAGGAAGGTAATGATTTTTAGAACTCTCATGGTTTTGGTTCATAGGATATAGGAAAATATAGGACAATATAGTAGATTATAGATCACTTACCATTTACTTCTAACTAGTGTGATCGACAATTGTGACATACCGACTGCTAAATATAGTCGATAACGTTTGATGGTTGTCTGGGGTCTTTCCTAGCTGCCGTCGTCCACACTCCATTGGAATGTTTGGACTTTGATCATGGACTTTGATCAGTCTAGACAACCCAAGGTCCATCTCGCAGGGGAACATCTTGCCTCATCCCATGAGGATCAACCTGAGTGTTTCCTGCTGACCTAATAGTATCCTATCTTTGGCTAGCTCATGTTTGGAGGTGTCCTTCAAGAGGATTCTCATCCGAATGGAGAAGGGGTCATTACCCTTGGTTCATGGAGTGCAATGCTTTTTTTCAGTATAACGGGCTCGGGTTCATGGAACTCTAACGCGTTCTGGCACATCCGTTGCATCGTTCCCCTAAGATAGTGATCAGCCCGGATTCTAAGACTTTGACCCTAGGGTAAATCATTGTATCGGCTCTTATCCTATTTTTCCCTTTCAGGAAAGCACCCGACTCATTGGGTCCACCCAACCATCGAACACCTTTCGTCGGGAAAGGTTGCTCGCCCGCTTCCCTTTAAACAATGTTTTCCAATTTCTTTCAACTTGTAATTCAACAAATACTTGATAAAACCCTCTACCAAAAAATTTATAATAGGCCAAACTATACCCTCTACCAAAACAAATCTATAATAGGCTTGATAAAACCCTCTACCAAATACTTTTGATAAAACCCTCTACCAACAAATATGTAATAGGCTTGATAAGTGCTCACAAACCACTTTGAGAACTCCTCATCTAAAGATACTCTATCCATGAATGCTCCTTGTCTCCAATATGAATTTATTGATATGTATATTGTAAACGTTTTATGTATGCTAAGATTTCTACTTTGCAAGTTCGTTTGTGAAAAATGGCATCATGATGCTTTTAAAATGGGAGGATCTAATATCCATAGATAATACTACCACGTTGTTGAATACATAAAAATAGCTTCATTAATTACCCTTTTAGCACAGGGTTCATTTCACGTCTCTCTTAATTCACAACATGAAAATAGTGAAACCAGTCCTTTCAAAACATTGGATGAAAGCATATTTATATATTTTCAATTCCGCCCTCAAAACCAGAGGTGTGTCCGCCCTCA
This sequence comes from Lygodium microphyllum, assembly GCF_053477565.2. Taxonomy (NCBI): domain Eukaryota; kingdom Viridiplantae; phylum Streptophyta; class Polypodiopsida; order Schizaeales; family Lygodiaceae; genus Lygodium; species Lygodium microphyllum. Next base: position 91,084,025 of record NC_141138.1, on the reverse strand, counting down.
AAAACCAGAGAAGCATTTCCAACCTGCATTTCCAGGCTCCAATGCAAAACCACATTGATAACAGTACGGATTTCTACTCCGTCTACATATTCTAGAAATAAATTCCGACAAGAGTCCCTCATGGTTATGTGTCGCCATAGGAGGGAACCTTCCGTACCTGACCATCCATCCTAGGCACTAGTCAGAGGCTCTAGGCAGACCAAAAAAAAATATCTAGCTCATTCAAGCTCCAGCAGTTGACCCCAAGGGGAAAGTCAACCACTAAAATCGCCCTTAATCTGGGCAAGAATATTTCCTTCCATTTGTGAAGAATCACAATCACATCTAGGTTTCAAAAATAAAAAACCATCAACTATCCAGTCCTTTGCAGTCAATATTTCTTGAGCAATTAAAAAACACAATAATTTATAAAGCTAGTTATAACTTTATCGAAAAGATTTTTCAATGACTTTGATTTTGACAGCCACTAATTTCTAAGAATTTCCATTCCCTGATTCTTCCTTTTTGCGGCTATCGAATTTTCTACGGGAAGACTTAGCTTAACTTATTTTGTCAATTTCCTAAATTTTCAAAATTATAGCAACTAATTTTTTTCTTTTCTACCTTCTTTTCTTATGACATTTTTTTCTAAGTTTACTAAATCAACCATTTCCTATACTTTCATATTTATCTGTTTTGTCACCCAAGAGTTAGGAAATCCATTTCTAAGTAACAATCTATATTTCGTATGTCCTCTAGGATAGTCTATGATTACGAAAGTCTTTTCATGGCCAAATCGATAGACATTATTCTTATTTAAAGGAGTCTTTAATTCTATTAACAATTATCATTATCATAGAAATAAGTCATATATCTTCAAATGCTCATTGAAACCGTTAATTTTTAGTCAAGAGAATAACTCAATTTTCAATGAACTATACTTAACTTTTAGAGATGGACTTAACTAATTTATCCTTAATTAATATTTAATATTTCTAAGGATTTGAGTAATGTCATTCTTATAAGTGTGATACTAAAATTTATGGTTAGCTTAATCATGGAAAGAATTCTAATATTCCATATATATATTAGTTTTTTGATAGATTACTTTGGCAAGCTTTAAACTAGATATGATGCTAACAAGATTTTTGACTTAACATTTTATGTGAAATTTCTTAGGGCATAATATTTAACATAACATTTTAATTTAGAAAATTTTCAAGTATACTTGTTTATTTATTTATTTTTTGACTTTATTATCCCATGTATATATACAACTAATTTTCTAATTATTTCTAATGACTAGAACCTAATCTAGCTTTAGCTATAATTATCACTAATTCTTTCTTTCTTAAAAAAATTATCATTCGATAAAGAAAAAGATCACCAAAATGCTAACATTAAAAATTAATTTATTGAGCTTTTCTAATTCATGCTTTTAAGAATAAAATAATTATTATCATTTTTCTAAAATAAAAAAATATTTTCTTAATTTATTATAGAACCTGGTTTTGGCTAGGATTATTCGGCCCCGCATTAAGTGATAATGTTCGCAGCGTAGCCACATTTGGGGGTGATGCCACACCTCCTCTTCTTGGCGGCATGATGAGGATATGTTTGGATTTTAGAGAAAGAAGAAAATTAAGAGAAGATTTTTGTAGGGTAAGGGTGTCATCGCCGCTTCTTTGGTCGCCCTTCTTCACAGCAGAATCTGTTTAGCTCCACATTCATGCTCTTACAATGGAGGGGAGTGGTCTTAATTATAGGAGAGGGGGGGGGGGTGTGGGGTACTGCATGCATAAGTGACATTTGAGTAGGAGACCTTTAAGACAAGATTATAGTGATTATGAAGCTAAGATCAAGATAGTTAGTCAAGAGATTGATGAAGTTGATGAACAAGGGTATGACATTAGAAGTTTGGAATATATACGGTCTCATGTCATTATTGATATTATAAGGCTTGGAGGAGTTTTAGTGGTAGTTGGAGGAGTTGTAGGATGTGTCATAATGGTGACGATATGTGCAATAAGAAGGGACAAATTGGTGGTTGATAGGTGTACTATAGTAAGCAATAGGATTGTGCTTACAAATTTCATTGCATGTCGTAGACTTTTAGGGAGCATGATTGACAAAAGAGTCCATTTGTGGATGTTGTGATAACATACATGGCACTTTGTAGAGAGTTCAATTCCTCTTTCCTCTTATTACAATGGACTTTCAATGTTCCATTGAGTTTTTGCATGAGTTTCTACAGTATTTGAATTCTTTCATCTACAATTGATATTCACAAGAATCTTATGCACTTCCGTTGAAACTTTTCTATGAAAGTTCAAAACCTAATCAAAGACAATAGAATTGGTTAATTTTTGTTGGGAGTGATGAGAATGTCCAATGAACCTTTCTGCATTTTGGAGCACTAGTTCTTTATAATAGTAATGTACTTCCATCCTTGTAGGGTTATTTTAAGTGTAGCCTTCTTGTTATTTGTATCACCTCGTAGTGAACCTTGAAGTAACTTTCCATCTATCACACTGTATGCTTCCATGTAGAGCTAGCTAGAGCAATTTCCAATCCCTAGAATCCTGATGTACATTAGTGTTTTAAGATGTGAAGTTTACAAGTTTAGTGTTATTTTCAAAGGTGACATGTATATCATCATAAAGATGGGAATTCCATTTCACTCTTTTTCTATAACCATATAATATAGGCAATGCAGTTTAAATTTTTATCAAGATGGCTATGTGCTTTGCCTTGGTGGTTTTGTTTTGTCCATGTGCTCCTCCATGACCAATATAGTCATGCATTTGGTGATGTGCTTTCCTTTCCAATATGGCTATCTACTTTCCATGATAGTAAATATGACTTTGTGGTTTTCTTGGCTTTAATAGAGGACATGCACTTTGAATGTTACACTTGTTGTCTCATTTGTACCATATCAAGGAATGTTGTGTTAGTTATAGAGTTTCTATTTGATCCATTGAGACAATTTACTTTTTTCTCACCAATATAGTCATGATCTTTGCAAAGATGGAATACATGGCCATGATCTTTGCGTGGCCAACGTGACCATGTGCTTTGGACAACATTGTTAATGTTGATAGTGAATGCCATGACTCTCTCTTGTTGAGGCCCTTGGGGGGGGGGGGGGGGGGGGGGGTCACTCATGAATATATGTATATATAACGTGAGCTCAAAATAAGGGGATTTTAAAACACCATTTTTATACATTTTTTACATACAGAAGGGTGTCATATAAAGGGGTTACTTACAGATTGAATAGAAAAGGGTTGTGTTTTATTCAAGAAAAATTCACAGATTAGGATATTTATAAATAGGCCATGAACGCACGTTATATAGATATATATATAGTGAACCCCCCCGAGTTGAGGCCACATGCGCAGTTTGTGTTAATATTCATGTGGAGGTCTTCACTTTAATGTTTTTTTGGTCACCATAATTACCTTGACACTAATGGATCTTGATGTTGTGTCAAGTAAGTGTGAAAAGCTTAGTTGTAAGTAGGTATTATACAAACATGAATTTATAATCAAATAATATTCCTTTATTAGTTATACCTAACAAAATCATAGGTTTCCAAAACTTGAAAGACTATTTATAATTTTTGAGTTAGAGGATAGCAATTGCTAGGTATAACTAGTGAAAACTAAAAATTTCCAGTCAGGTTGATATTGTTACTAGCTTTACAATAAGTTGCTAGATAACTTTGCTAGATACAATTGCCATTTTCTAGATACTAACTAGGAAAAGGGCTTTACTAGTTAGAATAGACTCATGATGGAAAAATTATCTAGTTATAACTAGAGAATTTTACATTCTTCCTAGGTGTGTTATTATTCTTCCTAGAAAGTGGTTGAGAGTTTGTTGTGTCTCGGCAATGTATGAACTATAAATGTGAAGGTGGAGACTTGATGGAGACCCAAAGCTAGGCACGTGAGGGAGATTGTCTTTATGTCCCACCTAGCATTTGTCCCTTCTAGTTGTGCTATTGTCAATAGGCTCTAGCATATGAACACTTCTACCTTCTAGCTAGAAATAATCTATTCTCCATGTGACACTACTAATTTTGATTAGGTCAAACTAGGGATTATTATATCTTCATACCTAGGTACATAGCTAGTTGTATACAACTCCACACATACCACCCTCACCCCTCGCTACAACTACACATATCACCCCCTCCCCCTAATTATCCCTCTATTGTACTCTCAATATCCTTTCATGTATACCACTTTAGCCTCCATTTGCAATGTATATTGCGATTACTCATCATAGCTTACTATATCACACTTTGATGTTTAGTGACAATCATCGTTATACATCATGCTCATTTCTAATTGGTCAACTTTGGCCTCAATAGATATTAATGTATCTTTCTTTGTTCTTCCTTTTTTCTCACTCATGTGTGTTTCCTTCCAAAGTGATATCTAAGATGATGGTTTTACCAATTTGCTCATGTAAGAGGGACATTAGATCAACTACATTGGAGAACTTTTACACATCATTTCCACTTTGAGGATTGTAAGCTAGTTTTGACACTTTCATGCCAATCGATAGTAGCAATTAGTAAGTTTCCCAATTTATTTACACCACATTTGTCTTAGTATACAATATGTTCTTAGTTGGTTGAGGAGAGAGAGCCATACACAAACCAAATACGTAACATTTGCAAGCAGTGAAGCATGTATTTCACATATCATGCATATTTGCTTTGATATAGTGACTAGGCATGATGTTATAACACTAGGCAATGGCAATGATTTTATGCCTGATATGATTCAACATGAAGTACCCCATAGTTGCTACATGTTGTGAAGCTTGGTACAATGCAGTAACCTTTACAGCTATTGCAACATTGTGGCTACGATATCTTTTGGAAAATGTTGGTGCTATATTATCATCTCTTGTTATTACATGCAGTGATAGCTAGATTATTTTGTTGATTGCATAGAATCCTATATATTACGCATGGTACTAAGAATATCGAGGTACATATCAACAAGATGCTATATGCATGGGAGATAGCCTTGACTTACATACCTGCAACATATAACAATGCAAAATATCTTTTTATGGAGGCTCTTCTGAGAGAAGTTTGAAGACTTCTGCACACATTCAAGATTTATTCATTCTAGGGGGGTTTGTCACACCTAGATTGTGCCCTTTTTCTCTACCCCTTGTTACGCCTTTCTCCCATACAGTCACATTGCTAAGAAAAGCATTGGCAAATTTTTTTTGGACGACCACAACTCTCTCTGAACTACCATGTCAATTTTTCTTGACATCCATGGCTCCACAAGGTTGTAGAAATTCAAAAAGGCTATTTGAAGCAAGGGAAGCAAAGAACACAGTTGATGGAGAAAATGATGCGATAGAAATTGGCGAATCTCCTGTTACAACAAACTTGAGAGAGGTAACATCTCGTTGGTTAGGGAAAAAAAAAAGGTTTTATAAGCTTATTGCTATATTTGGCTTTAAACGATTACAAACGCATTCTAAAGAAAATGTATATAAACTATCACTTAGGAAAATAGACAACGCAATATAGTAATTAACTATTAAGTGAAAAGGCTATTTCATTGAAAAAAAGATTATATGTTTGCCATTAAGAAAATATCTTAATTATGGTTTATTTTGTGATACTTATTGTTATTTCATTTATGATACATGAGTTTATAAAAATTGACAAAAGGTAGACAGTGTTAGGGAAGGAATATTTTATAATTTTCTCTTAAAAGTGACTATCTCTATTTCATTTTTATAATGATAAATAGATGCATATAAGTTTTATAATAATTTATAGAAAATTATTTAGATAGTATCATGAAATAATCAATGCATTAAATCAATAGAAAATTATATAAATATATATATACTAGATGCGTATAAATTAGGTGTGTAGTAATATAATTCGATATTTGAAATATGAAATAAAAATTATACTCATGATTTTTGCATTGCCTAGAATAAAGTTTTCGGAAAAACAATCAGCAGTGTACTTAGGACATAACTAAATTAAAATTATTCTTTCTAGATAACATTGAAAATTTGACAAATGGTCGGATATCATCAATTACACCATAGAATATGAGTAAAATAAAGTAAAAAATATTTTTTTGTTAAAAAATCGTGCAATATTAATTATTATATTAGTGAGAGCATCAATATCATGAGTTGACCCACGTATGAGTCAATGAGAAAACCTAACCTAAAATATCGAGAATGTTGAAGGAAAAACAACTATAAAATACTCGACAACCTTCAAACTATTAGTATTAGGAAATCAAATAAATATCGAAAGTCAGTAGGACTAATTGGACATTGATAAGAATTTGATGATACAAATTCGAAAGTCTAAACAAACTTGGAAAAGCATTTGAAATCCTGCCAAGTAAGGGCAATGTAGCGTATGAATTGCATACCATAGGTATAAATGTCCATATTTTCTTTTAGGAAAAAATACTAAAATTTTCATAACGATAAAATAGACTTCATATTCACAAAATAACTTGCGGATCCCGATAAAGAGTTGCAAGTAGAAATCGAAACCCTAAGAATAAGGTGGAACCTTAAAAGATAAACCCTAGATTTGGGTGGGATACTAAAAACACTTTCTACTGTTTCTTTTTTATTTTTTCATGCATTGATGGTTGCACACAAAAGATTGATTGTGTTTGTAGCAATTAGATCTGATTGTAAATATATAATCATGATAATAAGAGGAGAGATTACGCTATGCCTCCCCCACGACTATACGTGAAACGCTGCTCCAAGGGGGATTGTTTTGTCCGTCGCAAGGAGCTTTGGATTGGCCTTGACGGTGAGAGGTTGCTTAGTGAGAAATCTGTTCGGCAAGAGGAGGCGGAGGTGCTAGGGGAGACTCTGGTCCTAAATCTCTCGATAAATCCTAGGAACTGCCTGACCCTCATACGAGTCAGGATGGGATCTTAGAGTCCTCGATACTAGTGAAGGGATAGAAATCTTGGAGGCTTTTTTTTCTACATCTCGAGCCACTTTCCTGATGCAACGAAACTTTACACATGCACTCGTTAGGTGGCCAAGAGCCCAAATTATTTAAAAAAAAAGGTGCCTACAGACCCCTGGTCCGAAGTTTGGCGCCTGGAGCCACTTTCTTGGCTGCTAGGAAAGTGACTCCAGAGTCTAGCGTCTGGAGCCACTTTCTTGGCTGCTAGGAAAGTGGCTCCAGACACCAGACTTTGGACCAGGGGTCTGCATGCACTTTTAAAAAAAAAGGGCGCTTGGTCACCTAACGAGTGTGCGTGTGAAGTTTCGTCGCATTCCAATACAGTTTAGTATTTTAAAAATTATCCCATACCAAAATTATGGATGGATTGATAATTGAGAAATCAATATCGCGACTACTGGCCCTTAGAAACTTCGCACCACATAGACTATACAGAGGCATCAGGAGTAAAGTCTGCAACAAGAAATCGCAAATTTTTACATGTTATTCCTATTGAAATTGACAGTGCTAACAAAAACTGTAAGTAAGAATTGAAAATATAGTGAAGATGCATAGTCAAAGTTGAGAGTGAAGGATAAGTGTAAAATTTTAATTCATATTTTAAGGGCGCATAGAATAGTTTTGCACTAGGACATAGTCATATGTCCAATGCACAAGGATAACACTATGCCAAAAAAGATAACATTACAAACTGTGTTCATTCCATTGGAACGAATGCATCCTTCACGGCTTGAAGATTTCTTACAAGTTGGAAGTCCTTGGGAGTTACACTGATGCGTTTTGCATGTTTTGCACAACATTAGGCATCAGTCCTCATCAAGTCAACTAAAAAGGCCTCTACAGCACACTGTAGAGCATGAAGACATTCTTTTGTGAAGCGATCAGGTCTATCCTGACCTTTTGCCAAAAACCACCTGTTGCTTTTTGTGCGGTAGAGGTCTTGCACAATCTCGCGAACAAGTCTTGAGAAGCTCGCCTTCCGAATGATGAGATCGAAAGAGCGTTTATACCTCCTAATTTCTCTCAAGGCCACTGTACCTGGCTTCCACTTGCGTTTCTTGTGGGGATGCTGAGGAGGACCCTTGTGAGGGTGGCCTGAGGAAGGTGGATTAGGTTGAGAAGGGGGTGCATTTGAGCTAGTAGATGCTCCAAGGGGCTGAACACGATATGGGGCTCTGAGCAGAAGCTTATTTGCAACTACCTTAGACCTGGCCATCTTTCCTGCACAAGAGATGTGAGAACTCAGTGAATAAGATAGAAAGTGAAACCCTCTTTTATATAACCCTAAACTGTGAGACTCATTCACATAGATGCACACTCTCTCTTTCTCTCTTAAACTATGAAATGCATTCACACTGAACACATGGTTCATCTTACTATCTTAGCTCTCTTTGAATCCATTTGCTGCCTTGTCGAAGCCTTGTTTCTAGCCACTTGGCATGGTTTTCTTTGGCACTTGAGGCTTCATAACACACTCTTTTAGTGACATGCGTGATTCCATCATGTTTGTAGCCGATTCATCAGCACTTTCATTTGCTCTCTTTTGCGAGAGTTTAGCTTCATCCGCTATTATAATTCTATACCACCAAGATAGCAATTGGATCATTGGATTGCTACCATTTACCCCTCCACCATGATCAATTTTTCTTTGGTATGTACCACACGCTATCCAATGTGAATTTTCCATCCCTTGTGTGGACCAAATTCCGATGTTTTCCTTTTCTGCAAAGTATGGCCCATATGCCTCAAGGATATGCTATAAAGACACATACCACACATGAGTAAAACTATGCTCTATAGTTTATATAATTCATACAATTTTAAAATATAACTTAGTACGCACCATGTAATGTGTGATAGAGCTTTTGCCCCATGCTTCCACCATGTTTTCAAAGAAGCTATGCCCAACATTGATAAATTCTTGCTTATCTTCATTGTTAAACACCATCTTGCGAAGTAAGGGAGCCAATTTGTTAAGACTTATCCAAACCTTAGCTTTGGTCAATCTTTTTTTTCCTCCATTACTTCGATCAAGAACTGCGAAATGTGACTTTTTCCACCTATCGTAGTCCTATGGCCTATGAACCATGACATTCCCTTCCTCATTGATGGGTGGTGAGAGAAACTTCCTAGCCTTTGATCCTCCAAAGCAAAGCTTTTTTGGCAAGTTACCAGATTTTCCTGATCTCTTCTCATCTTTTTCAATCGTCACTTGATGCTTGTGTAGCCCAATTTCTGATAGTACTCGCTCCACGTTCCTACACGTTGTAATGACTTCTTTTTCGGGTTGCATCCTATAAGCAAAGCAAATGTATTCATATACAAGTTTCTCCATGATTCTGACAAAAGCATGCAATGAACAAATGTGAAAACGATCTAAGGAAGTATTGAAGATGGACTTCCAAGTGGGATCTTCTCTATTGCGCGTCGGTGCAGCACTTGTCACCCTTCGCCAGTTCTTCTTTCCGTCCTTTTCTTTCACCCTTTGTGTCAAGCAATATAGGCATGGATTCTTTGTATTTGCACCATTGGAGATTTCACACATGCATTTTAAAGTTTTCAAGTCTCTTGCAAGATGCCATTCAACCAAGTATTAACCATACCCTTCAACCGAGAGCATCTCACCATGTTCATGATGATCGACGATGCTTGGAATACTTGTGTGCATAAAGAATAGCTGCAGCACCTCAAATGTTTCCTTAGGAACTTCAAATGCAGCGAGCCGCCACACATGGCACTCAGATTGAACACTAAAGTTCCCTCGGTTGTTCTTGTTGAATTGTAAAGCTCTATTCATCAGAGTTACACTAACTCTTTCAAGGTTTACTCCTTTGATGACCTCACTTTTATCTAATTTTATAACAAACTGCAATTTACCATTACATTCCTCAACATACATATTGTAGTACATTACCATTTTCGATTGCACCTTCTTCAAATCTAAATAGTAATTGTTGAGCTCGGTGAACTTCACCTATGCATTTTTGGTCCCAACCTTTAGTGTATCCACACATTGAACATGCATGGGATCTTCTATCAACTCCAAAACCTTTGTATTAAGTTGTCATCGGGTCTCTATTAACTTTGAAGATTGAGGAAGAGGCACGATACTATTTCTCTTCAGCATACAGCCAAACCTAGCCTCACACCCTTTGAATATTTTTGAGTAAGTCGTTGTGCTAATACCGGCCCTGTCACAAATAGATTGTGCATCCACAATTTAGAACTCATTTGACACATCTTTTAATGTGCACTTAATCACTTTTTCCTTCACAGCCTTAAACTTAGGATTGCTCAAAGGGTTTTCCAATGTACTTGCCTTCAGTAATCTACTAATACATGATGCAACCTCACCCTCACCTAGGTTCTCTTTCTGAGCTACCTTACATGCTTTAATACATCACTTCCACTGGCCGCTATTCACAATTAACTCATTGATTGGCTTCTTCTTTCGTTTGCGCTCATGTGTTAGCTTACTGTTGATCTTTCTCAAGGCATCCAATTGTGTCTTTGCCTCCTCATATGAGATACTAAATAATTTGATTGTTTTGTTAAATTATAGTGTCATTCAGCTGTACCACTTGTCCTATGAGCTGTTGTATATGAAGTTGATGTGCAACGATCACATCATGGCAAATTTTTATGGTTGCTTGGCAAGTTGTAAATACTTTGAATGCTTGATCATTGAGCCGCGTAGTATAACCGAGTAACCCATTTTCACCCTCGCACACATACTTCAGCAAATTTGTGATTCTTGAGAAAGTTGGAGGTCTATTGTTTAAGGGATCAATTGGGTAGATTCCCCCATCAACCCACAAATCCACATGTTTCAATCCAATTTGCCTGTAACTTTGCAAAACCTGAGGGCTGACACTACTACGCTGGGTTCTTTTGAATAATGGGGCATATTCAATCTCTACCTCAATATGTAGCTCATTCTGTCCTGTATTCATTCTGTCACAAGAGGTAGAGTGGAGATGCACACAAAGGTGCCAACGGAAAGGAGGGTGTAAGTAATTTACTCTGTTAATGAAGGTTGCATAAACACAGAGAAGAGGTCACAATAGAACTATAAGAGAGTATAGATATGGGGGGAAATAGCTTAGAGGGTTAGGGATGTCCAAGACTTTTCGCATTTTAGATATTTCTATTTTGCCTCCAAAAACATCTCCAAAAAAACACGAAATTTGACCAGTTGGTTTGTTTTTTGACCAAAAGCTAGAATATTAAAATCCCCAAAATATCTTAAAAGGAACTTCCAAAATTTCATTTTCCTTGTTCTTGATTAAAAAATCAATTACGTCCTATCTACTAATTATTTTGCATTGAAAACGAAGCACCACGCTCTTGTAACTAACTCCTTTTTTAATATAAAATTTGGTGGAAAAAGACTTCTTGAATGAGGAGAGAGAAGGAATCTGAGTATATCTTTGTAGATAATATCAAAAAGGCAAAATGAGATTGCAAAAGTGGAGAGAGTGGAGGATTATTTTACTATTCTTCTCTCCTCTTTTCCTTGTTTTAAGGAGGAGAGAGGGGGGGCTAAGAGGTCCATTTGTGTTTTGATTGTAACAAACATTGATGCATCTTTACAGTCATCTAAATGTCTTTTGTCTTATTATGCATATCAAATATATTTTACTATGAATATTGAAAATGAGATATTTACTTTGTGTGTTTTGTGTGTTCACTTGCCTTTTTTAGACTCATCATCTATATTGACTTCAATATTTACCTTGAGGTTGCACAAACACAATGATGTTGAACCTAATTGGTTATAAAAAAATACAGTGATTGTCATCTAAACTCCTTAGTTAAAACTATAATATAAAGGATTAGTTAAAAGAAAAAGTGATTCACATGTTCTTGATAACCTTTTGGGTCTATCTCTTCCTTATATTGTAAAGAAAAATTATTTGTAATGTCAATTAATCTTGAGAAAATAATATAAACCATTCTAGTAGCATTTGATATTGATACTCCTTACTGTAGTTGAGAGACTTAAGGTTGATGTGGTAGCTTTCTCCTTCTTTGTAAGATGCTTTGTTTTTCTTTGAGCAAACACCACCATGTACCAATTATAAATATCATCATGAGTCCACATCAAGGTTGTGGCTCCGGAAACAAGAGGTTTTATCTCATTATACCACTCATGATAATTGATCTAACCTTTTCTTGTGCTTCTTATTGTGTATTAAGAGTTCTTTCACATTTCTATCCCTAAACCAACTATTATTTGTATGATAATTGGTATTCAAGACAAGCTTTTGATTTGGAAAGAAACTTTTCAAAAATGCACTAACATACTTCTTATTTTTGTCACATCTACTTAGTGGAGGTGCACAAAAATTTAGATAATATGAAAGAGTCTCTCCAAGTGTTGACTTTGCTCCTTTACTTTGTGGAGCGATGATCACTCACACTCTTTGTTTTGTAAAATTGCAAGGCTTGGATCCTCCTCTTTAGATCTCAATATGGATCTTGATGAGGCACCATCTTCACAAGATATTGTATTGGCATCCGCATTGACAATAGCCTTCACTTTTTTCACTATCTCTAGACATTTCTTCATCATAGCCTCATAAAAATGATAAAGTTCTTAGAGAATTTGGGGGTCCATACTATGCCCAAGGAAAAATTTTAAGATTCTGTTAATAGTACAGGATCAACTCATTAACAAAACTTTGAGATTCCAAAGACAAAAGATACTATGTAATGAAAAGTAAAAACAAAATCCAAGATATACACTTTTTTTATACTTGCTATAAAACACTTGGATGACTCAAAACTTATGGATATATAAAGTATTCAATCAATCACTTTGACACACCATCGGTAACAACTTTGACACATCATTAATTATCACATTTCTCCTCTTTATTACTATCCAAGGTTCTAGAACTTTGAAAATGGAATCACATGGGTAAAGACAATTATTCTCCTTATCTATCTTGCAATTTTTCTCATTCCCAATACCATAAGCACATAACCATCCAACTTGAACACTTTTTTGTTCATAACCTACCTTGCATACTATGGCATATGAAAAATTACTATTATATCTCCTTCTTCTACCCACCATGGGGGAATACTGTTGGAGCTATATATAGCTTACCCTATCTAGACTAGGTCTCACCTATATATATGTAGATTGTGATCAATATGACGTAGTATTTGGGAGTGTATATGGTGTGTCTCTTCTCTCCCTCTTGCGTCTCTACATATCTTCTCTCTCTCTATCTCAACATGGTATAAGAGCTATCGTGATCGACTACAACCAATTCCTTAAAAAAGATAATCATGAAGTATATCTATGTAGCATCTCTTCAATTATTGATTCATGTTCTTTTTATGCTTAAGTTTGATGTATTGTGTAGGTTATGAGCATTGTAGATATATCTTGCTTGGACACCCTAAAAGTTTCTATTTGGGAAACTCACTTATCTATGATTCAAAATTGTTTCTTTATCAATGGTTGTTTTGTTTCTTGGACTAGCAAGAGACAACATTGTATTGCTGTTTCCACTACTACAAAGGCTGAATATGTAGCTGTATCATTAGCGGCTCAAGAGTTAGTATGGCTTCGACAAGTTCTATCAAATATTGACCATCCTCCTCTCTCCAACACACCACTTGGATGAGATAACTAAAGTGCTATTAGTCTTGCTAAAGACTATGTTCAACATAACAAGCCTAAACATATGCAGTGCATTATCATTATGTTCAATATGAAGTAAAGAAAGGCATGACCATGATTGAACATTTTCCAAGTGATCAGATGACTACATATATATTCACAAAAGGACTCAATGAAGCATGCTTCACTTTGTTGCACCTGGAACTTGGAGTTTTCTCAACTTCAATCTTTGGGAATTAATCTACTATGACATTGTAATGCCATTGTACATACTCCTTATAAGCACCATACACTTCACATATGCACATACACCTCATACCTCTTGCTCATATTTGTACATACATATTTAGTTTTCCTTCACATGCATATATTCACTTTACATGCACACAATAATCCTTCTTGATCATGTTTGTACATTTGTATATAGGAGCTCGGGTTTTTCCATTGTGCTCCCCAAGGGTTTTTTCATCCATAACTAGAGACCTTTGTTTGAGTGGGGGTGTTGGAGCTATATATAGCTCACCTTATCTAGACTAGGTCTCACCTATATATGTAGATTGTGATCAATATGATGTAGTTTTTGGGAGTGTATATGGTGTGCCTCTTCTCTCCCTCTTGAATTTTTACATATCTTCTCTCTCTATATCTCAACAAATACATCAAATTGAACCAGGATGTAGTAATCTTACTTGATGCTATAAATCTTTGGTTTCATATGCTATAATCCTATTTCCAATAGAAAGAGGAATACAATTCTAAAAAATAGAACTTATTGGTCTTATAAAATTCCAATTGCACACAAGTTGGTTTTTCTCAAATAGACTCATCCTTGTAGTTTCGTCTACAAGAAGAACCTCAATATCATTTTCAACTCTAATGCATTGTTTGTAATACTTGGCACCCACAAAGAGCATAAACTTTTCTCTCAAGAATACACTAAATATAGTTTTTATTTGTGCTTTCCAATGTCCTATTGACGGTGCTTGAGAATCATATTTATAATATTTGATAACCACATAATCTCTGCAATGATACACCTCTCCCTTGTAAAAGACTTGTTAATATTCTGTCACTTCCAAAGTTCTCAACCATTCATCTAATGTATCATACATTGAGTCCATATCATGGTGATATAGCAGGGTGCATTATTTTGAAGATGTATAATACATTGGATCCATATATTCTACTTAGCCTTGATGACAAAAGATATTTCTAAAATGCCTTGAGCATGCCAATAATCACATTCATATGATGAATGGGTATCAAAAGCCAATCCATATGCAGGCCTAAGAATTTTTTGAAGATCTCTAAGTGCTCTTTGGTGGGGCAAGTCTCGATCACTATCAATGTACATTGCATGGAACACATCATTGAAAATTTTTCTTCTATAAAAGTGGACATAAGTAACCTCATTGTTTTGGTTGTTTAAAGAGATGTTCACATATTGTGATACATATATTTCAAATTCATAACACCAGAATATGTTTTGTAGACCATGTCTGATGACATCGTCTAAAATTTCTCCAAATCCTATAATGCAAAAAAAAAACTTACTTAAGATACATGTATTTATTAATAATATTAGTGGAGCAACATAAAAACATATTGTACCTACAATACTAACCTACCACATGCTCTAAAGGAGATGAGTTTGATATGAGTGCCTTCTCTTTGTGAACTCTCAAATTGAGTAATAAACTCCTAACAACTTTGATATTTTCATTAGACCGACCATTGTCACGTGTAAAGTTATAAAAAAGGTGGGCAATGTCAATCAATAGAAGACCCAATTCATACATGTACTTTGGTATATCTTGAGTGACACGAAGTATATATGTGTATATATGTGAGACACCATTATACAAACTTTTGATTCTCTTCAACTTTGAAGCTATCATGGTACTTACTCAATGAATGTGGACAATGCCCATAGGAAATTGAGGGAGGAGCTTGTTTGAATATCGACTGACTACTACAATCTATTGAATTTTTCATTTCTGAGCTTGCTTCTCTCATTAAGGTGGATATATACTTGCGGAATACATTTAGACTGAGTATATGCATTTCATCATATACCAAGTCACATTAGAAGTTGAAGCCATATAGATTGTGAAGTCTCCATAAGATTGACTCCTCGTATAAACCTATTCTCTTCAAGTTAGCCTCTTTCTCAGCTTGAGTGAAAGCTCTTTTTACTTGTGAGAGAGCTTCTACAATCACTGATATCCTTCTTTTTTGGGGCAGATATTTGGCCTAGTAATGATTATTGTCATATATGTAACACCCCTGGAATGATATGTTGCTAAAATCTAGAGATGCAATAGGTTTATCTCGACGACAAAAAAATTGTCCTCCATCCTTGAAAAGTCCTATTTTACATTGTGCAGGGTGATCTCCAATCACCATCATCAACATGACATGAATCTTACAATGTGTGGAGAATTTGTGGGGATTATCAAATATTTCTTGCAAAGGATAGTTAAACAATAAATCAATCCCATCCACAAACAAGTGCTCTAACTTGGCATCAAATACATCTCCATAGTTTTTGATGATTTTTTTTGCAACTCAATGAAAAAAAAAACATATATTACTTTTGATGTCAAGTTTCATCTAGAGTTAACGATGAGAATTTCAACAACACCACAATTTTTTTGAGTAATTTGTGATGCCCAGAATCCATCTCAATGTAGCAACAAAGCAATATTCCTTGGATCTCCATGCAAATCCAATATTGCATTTGTTATGTAACAATTTAATATGAGTTGCCATTTCAAAAGACATTTGGAGGTTGAGAATATTATACCTTGCACCAAACTTTTGTGCTTTTGATTGGTAAGCAACACTCCTTGCATGAAAAGTGGTACGCAATCTCAATTGAGTTTCCAAGGTCTTGAAGAGTTCCTTTCACATGTCACTCATGAATCATCCATCTCTATCTGACACTATGCCTAAGGGTAGATCATGTAGCTTGAAGCTAGCTCTTTGGCATTCAATGGTGGCTTGGAAAGTATGAAGTGAGCTTGCTTGGAGAAATAGTCCACCACTACAAAAATGATGGTATATCCATGGGCTCATGGAGCTCCACAATGAAATCCATGCTAATTACATCCCATGGTCGGCTAGGTAATGGCATTGGCTGGAGTAAGCCTGTTGGCTTAGAGTGTGGTTCCTTCACAAGTTGGAACCATGTAGGGCATGTCTTGATGTAATCTTTGACTTATTCATTCATGTTAGGCCAAAAGAACTACTTTCTGAGTGCTTCAAGTATTTTTCTTTATTCTTTATGTCCACCTAGTTTTCCATCATACACTTCGTGTAAAATGACTTTCTTGAGTTCCACATTGTTGGGGATATACAATCTCTTTCCTACAAACAAAATTCCCTCCTTGAGGGTATACATGTCATGTGGTGTCTTGTCACCTTTCACATCTTCTATAATGTTGTGCATGTCCTGATCCTATTCCAAAGCCTCCTTCACTAACTTCAAGAAGTTGTTGTTGACCACATTGATGGCTTTCAAATCAGCTTTATGACTTAGAGCATCTTCTATCTTGTTGGTGAATCCTATCTTGTATTTGATCTCTAAGTCAAATTTGGCTAGGAAGTCAAGCCATCGAGTTTGTTCTCCACATAGCTTTAGTTGGGATTGGAAGTATTTGAGGGAGATGTTGTCGGTGAAGACTACTGTGTGTTTGTCTTGGACATAATGCTTTTGTTTTCTAAGGTGGTGGATTACTACTAGCATCTCCTTCTTGTGTGTGCTCCATTTGGTCTCAACATCTGTGAACTTCTTGGACTCATAAGATATGGAATAACCTTCTTGCACCAATACGCCCCCAATGCCATAATTTGATACATTTGTGGAGATCTTAAAGGGCTTGGTGGAGTTGGGTACTTTCAAGACAGGGTTTTGACTCATACATTTCTTTGTTAGCTAAAAAACAACCCGCTGCTTGCTTCCCCATGCAAACCTGTTATCTTCGTTGGTGAGGTGGGATAATGGTGTGGTGATGAGGCCATAATCCTTGATGACCCTTCTACAAAATAGTGTGAGGCCTAGGAACTCTTGCACTTTTGTCACAATCTTCAACATAGGCCAATCTTAATGGCTTCTACTTTCTTGGGGTCCACTTTGATACCAGCCTCTCCTACAATGAATCCTAGGAATTCTAATTCCTTTACTACAAACTCACATTTTTCTTGCTTGGCATAGAGCTTGTGTTGTCTCAACTTCTCAAAAACTAGGTATAAGTGTCTTTTGTGTTCCTCTAGAGTTTTGCTATATACTAGGAGATCATTGATGTAGATAATGATGAAGACATCCATTTTGGGCCTAAAGACTCCATCCATGAGGCCACAAAAGGTGCCTGGGCCATTACTCAGTCCAAAACCTAAGACTAGCCGTTCAAAATTGCCATATCAGGTACGGAAAGCTTTTTTGGGGATATCTTCTTTTGCTATGCAAATCTGATGGTACATTGACCTAAGGTCTATGCCGCTAAAGTATTTGGCTCCATGTAGCCTATCTAAGAGGTCCTCAACTAGGGGCATGGGATATTTATTTTTTATAATGATCGTATTAAGGGCCATATAATCTACACATAGCCTAAACCCCCCATCCTTCTTCTTGACAAGCAACACTAGGGCATAGAAGAGGGATTTGCTGGGGTGGATGAAACCTCGTTCTTCTAATTCATGTAATTGCTTCTTCAACTCCATGAGTTTTGTGTGATTCATATGATAAGGGGTTCTAGCCGCTGGGGCGGATCCTGGAATGATTTCCATCTTGTGATCCACATCTCTTTTGGGTGGTAGGCCCTTGGGTAGTTCTATTGGCATTACATCCTTAAACTCCTCAAGTATTTTGGCCACTTCTGTATTACTGGCTTGGGGCTTCAGCTTCTTGGTGACCTCCAACTCAATGGGTCAAATCATGTATATATACACCATGTCTCCTTGCTTTACTGACTTCTCCACTTGCTTGGTGTTGCAAGTCATGATGGGAGGTTTGACATGGTTAACTTGACATGATGGTTCTTGGGTTGGTGCTCCTGGTTGGCTTGTACTTGTTTTTGCTGTTTGGCATGAGACTCTAGGTTTATTCTCCTTCATTTGTACTTTGATTGATGTTCTGCCTAGCAATTGCATTCTTTCATAGGGTACTCTAATGCCTTCTCCTTGCATATCCAACATCATCTCATTAACTACTTTCCCAAACATTGTGATGACATACTTGTCATAGAATTCCAGGCCTAATATGACTTCAAAATCATCCATGGGAATGACTAACAAGTTGAGTTTGTCTTTCCACTTTCTTGCTTCTACTTGTGCTACAAAGACTTGTTTCACCTCCTTGGCCTTTCCTTGTGCAAAAGTTAGTGTTAATCCTTCTCGGGCCTTAAGAAAATTTTAGCCCATGTTTGTTGGCTCCATAGTTTGGTGTGATAATGTTGTGGGTGGCACCTGTGTCCACCATAATGGCTTTATGATGCACCTGCACTCATTCACTCACTCAACATGGCACATAAAGGTAACACGATATGTGAGAGCAAGTATACTCTTGATCCTTCTCAGGCCTTAAGACAATTTTAGCCCATGTTTGTTGGCTGCACAGTTTGGTGTGATAATGTTGTGGGTGGCACCTGTGTCCACCATAATGGCTGTATGATGCACTTGGACTCATTCACTCACTCAACATGGCACACAGAAAGGTAACACGATATGTGAGAGCAAGGTATACTCTTGGTGGAAATGTTGCATGTGCTTTTCAACATTATGGATTGTCACATACGATAGGTAACTCATATGAAATATTTGGGTTCCAAAAATCTTGTATCTCTCGATATTTAGAACCATCAGCCCAAAACTCAAAAATATGTTATGTCTATTCAATTGCTTCCTTTCCAAGCCATCTATCTTGTTACGCCACACCTTGAGTAGTTCATGACAAAATGATCCACTTTTAGTGAGTAACTCAATTTGCTTTCCTACTAGTATGTAGTAAAACACAATTGTCTCTCTCCTTGGAGTCTCAAATTGAGAAAACTTCTCGCAACAAAATCCATAATCTTGCCAAAGAACCTTCTTGATTGATTGACATCTCATACACAATAAACCATACTTCCCACATAGTTATCCTCCTTTGATGGATGAAGTAGGTGAGGTTTATGCATATTTGTGGATGTCACCATACATAACCTATTATTCTCTACTTGAACCATACCAAGATTGCTAAATAAATAATTTAATTCGTCCCAATTTTTTGAGACCTTAATTCACAAGAGATACCCATTCCATGTACTAAGGAGTTGTACTAGGAGCAAAGCAAAGCAAAAACTTTGCTAATTCTTAGAGCAAATGCATTTTATTTTGTTGACAAAAATATAGACATATCTTGCTTGGTTAGCTATGATTAAATTTATGATAATCTTTTAGTATCATTGTCTCAACTTGTGGAACAATAGTACACTTGCCAGAGAG
Organism: Lygodium microphyllum; assembly: GCF_053477565.2. Lineage (NCBI taxonomy): Eukaryota > Viridiplantae > Streptophyta > Polypodiopsida > Schizaeales > Lygodiaceae > Lygodium > Lygodium microphyllum. Next base: position 91,063,923 of record NC_141138.1, on the reverse strand, counting down.
CAATGTAATATAAATCTAGATCTAGATTGCTTGTAGAAATTATTTTGTATTGAGAGAGAGAGAGAGAGAGAGAGAGAGAGAGAGAGAGAGAGAGAGAGAGAGAGAGAGAGAGAGAGAGAGAGAGAGAGAGAGAGAGAGAGAGAGAGAGAGAGAGAGAGAGAGAGAGAGAGAGAGAGAGAGAGATTTACAAGTAAAGAACGAACTATTTGTTGTGACACATGTTATAATCCAATGTAAAATAAGTTTTGTCAAACTTGGAGTACTCGCACAGATACTTTTATATTGCGAGAGAGAGAGAGAGAGAGAGAGAGAGAGAGAGAGCTCTATATATTAGCAAGGGAGAACTGTTTGTTGCAACACATATCACAATTCAATGTAATACAAGTTCTATCGATTTAGAGTGCTTGTACAAATGTTTCCATATTGCAAACATATAGAGAGAGAGAGAGAGAGAGAGAGAGAGAGAAAGAGAGAGAAGGTGGTGGTGAAGGTAATGATGGTGGTGGTGGTGGTAGAGCTAGCAAAGACGGCTGACAGCGGCGGTGTCGTGTTGCTGCGCATCCGAGCCGTAAACACCTCCAAATTTGTTGTGCATCTGTGTTATCTTTTCGCGTGTGTTTCATTGTGCGTGATTGCTGCATTATCTTTCCGTCCTTTTGATGTCGTGCTACTGTGCATCCGAGCCGTAAACACCTCCATTTTTGTTGTGCATCTGTGTTATCTTTTTGTGTGTGTTTCATTGTGTGTGATTGCTGCATTATCTTTCCGTCCTTTTCAGTACCCGCATCCAATGTACATACTCCACTTGTGTGTTTGTGTTTGTGTGTATTTCTGTTTGTGTGCATGTTGTGTGCGTGTTAGAAAAATATGAAAAACTAATGCCAAAGATTATTATTATGCTGTCAATTTCAATGATGAATTCCAAGAAAAGTGCAGGATACCGTGGAATCGAAGGAAGGCTTGGGAATTCGCTGTGGATGCTGCAATGAAGTGATTAGTTGTTCATCATTTGAAGCTCATGCTGGTTGGGGTTCTCGACGAAATCCGTATTTGAGTATATTTCTATCAGATGGGCAGTCACTACATGAGGTTGCAGTAGCTCTTTCAGTGAAGAGACAGGATAGAGCTGCTGGTATAAGCCCAATGATAATGATGACATTTGGGCAGAATGTGGTGATGGGGGAGATCTTGTTCTCTGTGATGGATGCCCAGGAGCATATCACATAGAATGAGTTGGTCTATCTTGCATACCGGAGGGAGATTGGTTTTGTTCTCTTTGTCAAAACAATCTTGGGGGAGATAAGAGACAAATGTCTAGAACAAGTGTAAGAGGTGGGTTAGGCTTCCTGTTTCGAAAGTTGGAGGGAAAGATCAAAAGCTTTGCATCCTCAAAATAGCCTTACCGATGCTATGTTGAGATTGGGGCGCTCAAAATTAAAAGGGTAATACTGTACAGTTGAAGAAAAAAGCGGCCGACTCTGTTGGCAAAAAAGGAACAACACATACATTCTTTACGGTAGAAAATGCGAGGCATGTAAGGGAGCTTGTGGGTATTCTGAAGGAAACAAAAGAGCTTCGCATGGATGGCTGGCCTGCTTTATTATCAATCCATGCTCGTGATTTGGATGTCAAGGATGTCAAATATGTTATCAATTATGATTTTTCGGGAGGTGGATTGTTGATGTCGGCGAACTGAACCGGCTGTCTCTCTCTCATATAATCAACGGAAAAAGCTAGTAAGGGAACAACGCTTCTTGGACTCTGCAGATCTTTCCTGCACATGGCACCAACAAAGCAATCAACAGCAATTACCTAATCGCTTGTGTAATTGGGCACGAAAGCATTTATGATGAGTTTCTAGAGAAGGCAAAGGAGCGGGCCTTGAAACGTGTTGTTGGTGATCCCTTCAAGAAAGGAGAGGAACAGGGTCCTCAGATCAATGATGAGCAGTTTGAGAAGATTATGGGTTACATCAAATCAGGCCAGGAAGAAGGTGCAAGGTTGCTTACAGGTGGTACCCGGATTGGCAGCAAAGGCTTTTACATCAAGTCAACTATTTTTGTAGATGTCAAGGATGGGATGAAAATAAACAGAGGTTCGAAAGATTGTATCTCAGCTTGCAGCAAGTAGCAACTTGAAACAAGTCACCCTGGAACTAGGGACAATGCTGCTGAGCGTGAACAGGCATATACCGACAAAAATCTTGCACGAAAACTGACTCGAGTTGAGCAACGTAGAAAAAGGAATGCAACATGGGCAAAGGATCACTTTCCTTGGTGAAGTTGATGAGGCGCCTGATACTGTTACCGGTGACATTGTATTTGTCCTCTAACTCAAGGAGCATCCAAAATTCAAGAGAAAGGGCGATGATCTTTTTGTTGAGCACACTTTGAACCTAACAGAGGCTCTTTGTGGCTTCCAATTTGTTTTGAGTCATCTTGACTCTCAACAACTACTTATTAAGTCATCCCCTGGGGAGTTTGTAAAACCAGGTCAATTTAAGGCTATCAATGATGAAGGGATCAGAGACCTTTCATGAAGGGAAAGCTTTACATTCATTTCTCTGTAGATTTTCCTGAATCTGGTTCTCTTACCCTAGATCAGTGCTGTGCATTGGAGGGAATCTTACCTTCTAGGCCCGAGCCTGAAATGACAGAGATGGAGCTTGATGAGTGTGAAGAAAGAATTTTGCAAGATGTCAACATCGAGGAGGAGATGAGGAGGAAGCAGCAGGCTGCCCACAGAACTTCATTGTATTGGCATTGAAAGGATTTCTGAGAATTGTTCACAGGGATTGCTGCCCAGCAGAACTCATCAAGCCTTTGTGCCAATGGCAGAACTGTCCTCGAACACCTGAATGCAAAGCTACTTATGAGATACTACAGATTTTTTTGAACATGGACCTCATGTAATTTACTTGACAAGCAATATAGTGAACTTTGGCATCAAAAATTCGATTTCTTCTTGTTAGCCTCTTTCCTTGATGCAACTTGAACCTCGTGTTCTGCAGCTCTTACACGAAATCTACGACATTTCTAGTGAACCCGACGTGAAAGCACTGCGTCAATTTTCAGCAAGATGGGAGACTCGCAAGAAGAGATGACAGATGAGAATGTCATGAAGCATCTGTTTCAGTCATTTACAATCTATATGCAGCAGCAAACTCACGCGAAACGTGATAGTGATGCCATGGATGCCTTGAAAGCTGTCCAACAGGAGATGAAGCAGTTCAACGGCCAACAAGTTTCAACTTACCTGCATTTGTATGAAGAAAAGATGAAGTTTTTTGGGGTTTCTCAAGATGTTTGGAGCCGCTACTTCTTGCAGATCATGGTTCGCGCACTTGAAGTCCGAATTTCAAAAATTCAAGAAACACATACTGGTTTGACAGAGTTTAAGAAGGCATTAAAAGATGAATACTTCCTGGAGGATACATGTCTTATGAACCGTAGGAATTTCTTAGGATGGGTTTCTATGCCTAATAAGGGACTTTCAGTTACCGCCCTTTTGCGAGAGTTTGAGAGCCGCTATGATCAGTTGGATGGAACTGAGCAGCAAGCTTTGGAGATGCAGAAAGTGGAATTACTTTTACAAGCTGCTGATACTGATTTACAAGAAAAGTTGGATGATCTTTTGGAAGATCAAGCTACTGATTCAGGTTTAAAGACCGAGTGGAGACATGTCATTGATGTTGTGAATGCACTTGTTAAGAAGCAGTGCAGGAGGGTATGATTGCATCGTAATATAGGATCTGTTTCTGAAAAATCCTTGGAGACCTCTACTTCTACCCCTGCTACAAGTTCTATGCCTAAGCGTACTCCTCCTGTTGTAAATCCACCAGTTCCTGCTGCTCCAGTGCCCTTATCAGTAGATGATGTTATTAAAGGCTTGGCAGATTTGACGATAGAGGCAGTCAAAGCTGAAGTTGGGAAGTTAAAAGAGCAACGTATGTCAGTACCTGCTGTAGCACCTGCTCCAGTGATTGCTTTTCCAGCTGGCCAAAGAAAAGGGAGACGACGTATTTGGTGCGATAGTACAGAGCACCAACACTGCAGAGATTGTGATGCTTTTCAGGAAGTGTGTAAGAAGAACGTAGTGTTTTGGGGACAAGATGGGAAGATATGGCTGACAGAGACTGGTGCTCCTCTTGACACGAACTTTGGTAAGGGAGGCATGAAGAAGCTCGTTGATGATATGGCTGCGCGATCAGCTTATGTGAGTGTTAGAGGAGATGCTTTAGCTTATGGAGTCCAACTTGAGCAGAAATCAGATGGAGACTCTGCTTTATGGTCCTCTGCCTTGGAGATAGCGAGAAGAGGGAAAGTTCAGGCATCCACTATGACTTGTGTGGGCTCCAGCATCCGAGGAGAAACGGGATGGGACTCTCCTGTTGACAGGTATTCTATTTTTGCTTATATGGTGAAAACACAGGGTTTAGATGCCATGGTTGAGGAAAAGAGAAGAAGAGATGAGGAGGGTCTTAGTACCTCCAAAAAGACTAGAGGGGGTGACTTTGTTTCACCACATGTTACAGCTCCACCTATGACGAGTTCTCCAGCACAATCAGGTCCTAAGCAACCTATGGGAGACAAATAGATGAAAGAAAAGAGACAACCAAGAAAGGAGCCAGGATTCAAGCTCTTGTCGAACCTTGATATGCAGACGGATATGAGTAAGATTTTTCATGAAAGAATTTTGAATAGTGAAGTCACTTTTACTGTTGGTGAAGCTCTTGGGATTGCTAGAAGAGAAATACATGATCAGATGCAGGATCTTTTGCGGAGGAAATGACATGCAATGGAAGGACCTGCTTTACAGGGGTTATGTCATGGAGCTCTTGGGGAAGAGCATGATGATGCAGTGATGGTTGAGAATGCTTCTGTCAATCCGCAGTTGGAGAAAATAGTTCAGCCTATGCAATATGAAGATGATGATACCCCTATCCTCATTCCTCGCAGCCATTTTTCACGCAGTCATTGGGCTAGAGCAACCACTGAGACGGTGGTAAGGATTGGAGAGAAATAGATTCCTTTGGTCGCTTTAGTCGATCATGGTTTCGAGATTAATCTTATTGCTCGAGGTGTTTATGAGAGTGGCAAGTGGCCTATGGATGTAGAGCATGGCTAGCGCATGAGAGCAGCCAATAATACTTCTGGTGAAATGTATGATGCATGTCCAAGCATCAAAATTTCTATTGGTAATGTTGAAGAGGATTATCATTGCTTTGTTCAGGATTCTTGCTCTTATCCGATTATTCTTGGATAGCCTTTCATTACAGAAGCAAGAATGGAGACGAAACTGATGGATGATGGCTCAGCCTATGCACGGATACATAGTAAGGATGGTATGCGAGCTGTTCAGTTTATGACTGTTGGAGTAAATCATCCGAGAAACAGGGACTCCTTGCATGAGGCACCACTACCTACGAAGGAGTTGGATTTTCATTAGGTACCGCTGTCTTGCGAGACGTGAGTGGTACGGAGCAGAGAAAAGAGGAGATCTCGCCTCCTGGCAGCTAGTCTTTCTCCACTAATTTTGTTGGTTTTTCTTCAGATAGTTCAGTGAGTTATCAGAAAATTTCAGATTTGTCTAGAGCTGCCAGGTAGTACATTGGTTGTAAGGAGAAAGAGTTGAAGACTACATGTATTTTGCAAGCAGAAGAGCATGTGGATGGGCTGTATAAAGGAATGTCTTATGCAAATACATTGTCTAAGATGGGAAATATGCTGAAAAATGATGTATGTAAGGGTTCAAGGATCATACCTGTGCAAACCTTGGACATGTATCAGGAAATTTCTGATTTTATGCTGAAAACAGAGTTAGAGGCTGAGAAAACTCAGCAAACCAAAGTTATCGCTGATCTTGATCAGCTTTCAGAGTTGCAGAGGGCTGATACCTTTCAGCCAGCAGAGTTAAATGCTGGAAAAATTCAGCATATAGAGTATGAGGCTGCATCATAGCAGTCCATAGAGCAGAGGGCTGAAACCATTCAGCCAACAGAGTTTAATGCTGAAAAAATTCAGCATACAGAGTTTCAAGCTGCACCCATGTAGTCCATAGAGCAAAAGGCTGAAATCTTTCAGCCAACAGAGTTGAGAGTTGCTGAAAAATTGCAGAAATTGCAGCAAAGAAGAGAGTGCCTGACTGATGCCAAGGTTGACATGAAATATAAAACAGTTGATAAGAAGGTTAAGCCGGTTGCAGGGCCGCTTCCTCTTGATAGTGATGAGCAGATAGAAAAAGCTATGAAGCAGCCTATGTTGAGAGATCCCGCAAATATTGGACATGAATTTACAGCTGAAACTCTTGCAGAATTGAAGATTGGAAATGATGATTTCTTGCTTCCAGTGGAAAAAGAATGTTTTAGAGAGATGCTTGGACGACATGGTAAGGCATTTGCTTTCTTTCCTCATGAAATTGGCTGCATTAGTCCCGAATTGGTTGCGCCTATGGTCATCTTCACTGTCCCTCATGTGCCATGGAATATACGTCATATACCTGTGCCTAGAGCACACTTGCCAAAGCTGATAGAGTTGCTGAATGAGAAGATTAAGATGGGAATTTTGGAACCCTCTTCTGCGCCCTATTCTAACAGGTGGTTTACTGTACCAAAGAAGAATGGAACCTTGAGATTTATTCAGGATATGCAGCCCGTGAATAGAGTGACAATCAGGAATGTGAGAACAGGTCCAGTTGTGGATGAGTTTGCTGAGGCTTTTGCAGGACGAGCCATCTATTCCCTAGGTGACTTGTATTCTGGTTATTCAGCTTGCCTTGGAAAGCAGGCATATTACCAATATGCGGACACCTATTGGTCTTGTGAGGATGTGTACCTTGCCTCAAGGTGCCACCAACTCAGTTGCTCATATGATGAATGCTATGCATAGAGTTCTGCGAGACTATATTCCACAGTATACCATGCCTTTCTTAGATGATGTGCCTATTAAGGGTTGTGCAGAAGAAGAAAAGGATGAGAGTCTTGATTTGCGAGGATGTAGACAGTTTGTGGCTGAGCACTTGGTTGCTTGTGAGCAAATATTGACACGATTAGAGGAGGTGAATTTGACTCTTTTAGGGCTGAAATCTGTCTTTGGTGTTAATGAAGTTATCATAGTTGGGCATATGGTTGGTTATTATGGCAGGAAGCCTTCACCTGCAAAGGTGGATGCCATAAGCAGGATTGCAGAGTATTGCTCGACTACTTCAGAGGTGCGGAGATTTGTGGGAGCTTGTGTATTTTACATGATTTGGATTCCTCATTTTGCTCACATTGCATATGTTCTCTATCAACTACTTCAAAAGGAGCATAAGTTTCATTGGGATGAGAAGCATTTGAAAGCCATGCGTAAACTCAAGAAGCTGTTGCAGTCAGCTCCTACTCTTCGCAAGGCGGATTATCAGTGTGGACGGCCAATCATGTTGACAGTTGATACCAGCCCTATTGGCATAGGATGGGCAGTGGGACAGGATGATGCTGATGGGAATAGATATGCAATCCGTTTTGGAGCTAAAGTTCTTAATGAGCGATAGAGAAGATATCCGCAGATTAAAAGAGAGTTGTGGGGAGTAGTTACTGCACTAAAGTGTGATAAAGGGTATTTTATTGGTGCTTCAGTTGTTGTGGAAACAGATTGCTTGCCTTTGCTTGGCATGATTACTAGCTGTTCGACTCCAGATATAGCGATGCTTCGGTGGATTGCCTACATCAAATCATTGAATCCAAAATTTAGAGCGAGATATGAGGATGAGGAGTCAATGCTTGCAGAAGATGATGAGACAGAGTTTGCAGCTTCTGTCCTTGTTCATGATTGTCATGTATCTACTGTTGAAGCCTTTACTGAAGAACTCTATGTTGACGAGTGGCTGCAAATTGGTCAGTATCTGAGTTCATTGACTCAAAGAGCTGATTGGACAGATGATGTATTCAAGAAAATCAGAAGAAAGGCTTATGGGTATTTCTTGAAAGATGGTTTTCTTTGGAAGCACCCAAAGAAGAGAGGCGGCCTACCCTTGAGAGTAGTTTGTGAGGCAGTGATGTAGATACAGATTATGCGAGAGTTTCATGAGCGTTCTTGGGCTGGACATAGAGGTGTGTGGGCTACCTATGAGAAAATCAAAGAAAGATATTGGTGGAAAGGGATGTATAAAGATGTTTCCCACTTTGTGGAGACTTGCAGGGACTGTCAGCTCTACTCTTTAGTGCGGCATCGTGATGAGTTGCATCCGACCTATCCACTATGTATGCATTATAAATGGGTGGTTGACTTGGTTACTTTGCCAGTGGGACTTTGGCAGATGAGATATCTTGTCTTGGCCAGGGAGGATCTTACAAACTATGTTGAAGGCAGATCTTTGTGGACGAAGACCACTACTACAGTATGTAAATCCTTGTTGGAAGAAATATTTTGCAGGTATGGATGTATAGGCAAGATTACTGCTGATCGTGGAGAGCTAGATGCAGATGAAGCTAGAGAATTTTTCTCACGGCTTGGGATTAAGTTGGCTCTTACTACTGCCTATAATCCAGAGGGGAATGGCAAGAGTGAAAGATGACATTCGCCGATAGTTAAGGCATTGGCAAAAGAATGCAGAGGTCGGATTGGAGATTGGCCGAGATTACTACCTTTTGCATTATGGGCAGATCGCTCTACACATAGCGTGACTACTGGATATATGCCTACAGAGTTGATGTACGGGCAAAAACCTGTCATGCCTACTGAAATTTGTGCTCTCACGTGGAGTGCTCTTCCTTGGCTTGAAAATTTATCAAGAGAGGAGCTTCTAGCTCTTCGGATTCGTCAACTAGAGAGAAGGACAGAAGATGTGCACCTAGCAGTTGATCGTTTGAAGGCAGCCCGACTCAGAAATAAGGACAGGTTTGATTTGAGGCATCGCTTGCGGCCTAGAGCCATAAAAGAGGGAGATTGGGTTCTAGTCTGCGACAGTAGCCTAGAGAATCAGCATAGTAGCATGAGAAAAATGGTTCAAAGATGGTTTGGACCATATGAGGTGAAACAAGTTTTTGACAATGCTACCTATGAGTTAGCTGAATTGGATGGGACGGTATTGAGGGTGCCCATTGCTGGAAAACGAGTCAAGATTTTCAAGAGAAGAGAAGATGAAGAGTATGCACTTGAAGCATTGGCACAAGAAGAGCAGTCAGAAGAAATTCTAGCAGAAGAAGCAGAGAATATGGATGATGAAGCTGATGAAGAAACAGGTCTACCAGAAACTGATGAAGGACTGGACCTGTTTGTGGACTTGGATGATCCTGGATAGTTGGCTCATCCGGAGGATGCACAGGTTTAGAGGGGGTGGATGTCATGCTGCTGCGCATCCGAGCCGTAAACACCTCCATTTTTGTTGTGCATCTGTGTCATCTTTTCGCGTGTGTTTCATTGTGTGTGATTGCTGCATTATCTTTCCGTCCTTTTCAGTACCCACATCCAATGTACATACTCCACTTGTGTGTTTGTGTTTGTGTGTGTTTCTGTTTGTGTGCATGTTGTGTGTGTGTCAGAAAAATATGAAAAACTGATGCCAAAGATTATTATTATACTGTCAATTTCAATGATGAATTCCAAGAAAAGTGCAGGATATCGTGGAATCAAAGGAAGGCTTGGGAATTCACTGTGGATGCTGCAATGAAGTGATTAGCTGTTCATCATTTGAAGCTCATGCTGGTTGGGGTTCTCGACGAAATCCGTATTTGAGTATATTTCTATCAGATGGGCAATCACTACATGAGGTTGCAGTAGCTCTTTCAGTGAAGAGACAGGATAGAGCTGCTGGTATAAGCCCAATGATAATGAAGACATTTGTGCAGAATGTGGTGATGGGGGAGATCTTGTTCTCTGTGATGGATGCCTAGGAGCATATCACATAGAATGAGTTGGTCTATCCTGCATACCGGAGGGAGATTGGTTCTGTTCTCTCTGTCAAAACAATCTTGGGGGAGATAAGAGACAATTGTCTAGAACAAGTGTAAGAGGTGGGTTAGGCTTCCTGTTTCGAAAGTTGGAGGGAAAGATCAAAAGCTTTGCATCCTCAAAATAGCCTTACCGACGCTATGTTGAGATTGGGGCGCTCAAAATTAAAAGGGTAATACTGTACAGTTGAAGAAAAAAGCGGCTGACTCTGTTGGCGAAAAAGGAACAGCACATACATTCTTTACGGTAGAAAATGCGAGGCATGTAAGGGAGCTTGTGGGTATTCTGAAGGAAACAAAAGAGCTTCGCATGGATGGCTGGCCTTCTTTATCAATCCATGCTCATGATTTGGATGTCAAGGATGTCAAATATGTTATCAATTATGATTTTCTGGGAGGTGGACTGTTGATGTCGGCGAACTGAACCAGCTGTCTCTCTCTCATATAATCAACGGAAAAAGCTAGTAAGGGAACAACGCTTCTTGGAATCTGCAGATCTTTCCTGCACATGGCACCAACAAAGCAATCAACAGCAATTACCTAATCACTTGTGTAATTGGGCACAAAAGCATTTATGATGAGTTTCTAGAGAAGGCAAAGGAGCGGGCCTTGAAACGTGTTGTTGGTGATCCCTTCAAGAAAGGAGAGGAACAGGGTCCTCAGATCAATGATGAGCAGTTTGAGAAGATTATGGGTTACATCAAATCAGGCCAGGAAGAAGGTGCAAGGCTACTTACAGGTGGTACCCGGATTGGCAGCAAAGGCTTTTACATCAAGTCAACTATTTTTGCAGATGTCCAGGATGGGATGAAAATAAACAGAGGTTGGAAAGATTGTATCTCAGCTTGCAGCAAGTAGCAACTTGAAACAAGTCACCCTGGAACTAGGGACAATGCTGCTGAGCGTGAACAGGCATATACCGACAAAAATCTTGCACAAAAACTGACTCGAGTTGAGCAACATAGAAAAAGGAATGCAACATGGGCAAAGGATCACTTTCCTTGGTGAAGCTGATGAGGGGCCTAATACTGTTACCGGTGACATTGTATTTGTCCTCTAACTCAAGGAGCATCCAAAATTCAAGAGAAAGGGCGATGATCTTTTTGTTGAGCACACTTTGAACCTAACAGAGGCTCTTTGTGGCTTCCAATTTGTTTTGAGTCAACTTGACTCTCGACAACTGCTTATTAAGTCATCCCCTGGGGAGTTTGTAAAACCAGGTCAATTTAAGGCTATCAATGATGAAGGGATCAGAGACCTTTCATGAAGGGAAAGCTTTACATTCATTTCTCTGTAGATTTTCCTGAATCTGGTTCTCTTACCCCAGATCAGTGTTGTGCATTGGAGGGAATCTTACCTTCTAGGCCTGAGCCTGAAATGACAGAGATGGAGGTTGATGAGTGTGAAGAAACAATTTTGCAAGATGTCAACATCGAGGAGGAGATGAGGAGGAAGCAGCAGAGGCTGCCCACAGAACTTCATTGTATTGGCATTGAAAGGATTTCTGAGAATTGTTCACAGGGATTGCTGCCCAGCAGAACTCATCAAGCCTTTGTGCCAATGGCAGAACTGTCCTCGAACACCTGAATGCAAAGCTGGTTATGAGATACTACAGATTTTTCTGAACATGGACCTCATGTAATTTACTTGACAAGCAATATAGTGAACTTTGGCATCAAAATTTTGATTTCTTCTTGTTAGCCTCTTTCCTTGCTGCAACTTGAACCCCGTGTTTTGCAGCTCTTACACAAAATCTACGACATCGATGGCACTGGTGGTGGTGGTGGAAGTGGAGATGGGTACATCTAAGGTTCGAATAAGTGAACTATGTAGAATAAGAATAGAGGGGTTGCCAAAAAAACTCGATTCTTGCCCTTCCCCTTGAGCTTTAGCTTTGCATGTCTCATTATACTTCACTTGATCATTTTTCAATGCCTTATCAATCTCTATCATGTTGATTTCATCATTCCTAAGAGCATTCTTGAAGTCCAATGAAGACGTTTGTCGCTTAGGAGGCATTGATTCTATCCTTAGCCGCATCCTAGGAAGAATTTGCATGCATTCATTCCAGAAACGTGGCGACTTGAAAACATATAACTGCCCCACTTGCACCATGTCAATCCATAATGGATTGACAACAGAGTTATTATCCACTATAGAGGGCTTGGATTTTGCACAACAATGTTATTCTCTCTCTCAACCCTAACTCTTCTCCTTTCGGTAATCTATTTAACTTACAATTGGTCAATCTCACACACCTAATACCAAGCTTGTTTGGCAGCCCTACAACGTTCCAAACTTGGAGTGTCAATTCTCTACGTCTCTCTACTCCCCTTTTCTCTCTCTCTCTCTCTCCATGACACAGTCCATGCCATATGACATTAATGCACATAGTAGTAGTAGTGCTTCTAATCTCTCTCTCTCTCTCTCTCTCTCTATATATATATATATATATATATATATATATATATATATATATATATATATACACACACCAAAGAGCGATTTCCTACACAATTGCACTTCACGCAATGCTCACGAGTGCCACTCTCCATTGGAATGGAGGATACATTTTGTGCCTGCAGTTGGCCAATAGGCATTGAAGAGGTTGTTGAGACAAGCCACAGGCCTAGCGGGGTAGTAGGGCTAAAGGGTGGCACAGCAAGACCAAAGGGTGTTGCACCTCTCTCTCTCTCTCTCTTTCTCTCTCTCTTGGTGAGGGCCTTGGAATGTTGGGTGTTGAACAACATTATGAGCAATTGAAGGGCACCTCTAATCATTGTGGTGAAGGGAGCTCCTAACATCTCTTACTCCTCAGCATACCTACTCATGAGAACCTCACATGTGAGTGAGAATGTGAATCACTTCATGAGAGAGAAGACACAAACCTCATGCTTACCTTTTGATAAAGGCTTGGATGTTGTGATTGACGCAACTCATGTATTTCTACAGGGCTTTAGGGCATAGGAAGGTCATGATGGCCTATTGGATATAGTTGGCCTTGTGGGAGATGAGGGAGTAGGGTCAATGAGTGACAGAGATGAAGAGGCTTGGCCTTGTCGAAGACGAGATTGCTGGTAGGGGTTTGGGGAGGCAGTGATGACAATAGGGTATCCAATTAGGCTCCTCTTGAAGACCTTGTCTAAATTGAGTGACATGGGACTCAAAAAACTCCCATGAGGCATTCCTCTTTTGAGTGTCAAGGAGATCTAAGGTCTTGCCCATGAAAGGGAGGCCTAGGGCCATATGCAGCTTGCCAGCACATGCTTTATCTTCTTCCTACAATCAAAGAGTTTTTCTTCTCACCTTCCCATTTCCTCCTACATCCTAGCTTTTCTCACGAACAACAATGGGCCACTTCCTCTCTGTTACTCCATTGTTAATGTAAGATCTTACTTCAAAATTAAGTACTTACCAATCCCACAGTTACATGCAAACCTGAGCTATGGGAGAGATGTAAGGATATCTATGGTTGAAATGGGCACTAAGTCTTCACACATACAGTTCGTCAAGCTGTGTATATATGGGTCCAATTATTTTTGTAGGGAATAGCATCAATCATTGATTGTCCAACAAACCACACTTTAGACATAAGGGTTAGAGAGGAATCCCTTTGTGGTTTGGTTTATGTTCCATATCCTAGACCAAAAGGTACATCGTGCTTCTCAAACATGAAATATAGGCATCCTTTGTTTATGTGGTGTGCATGGAGCAGCCATTATACCTTTATCTTGCGCGCGCGCGTGCGCGCGCACGCACACACACACACACACACACACACACACACACACACACACAGAGGCTTTTTACTTTTTGGTATATGTGTCTTGCAAGGTTGTTGCTGAATGCTCATGGGCTGGAAGTTTCTAAGAGCATTTAAATAAACTAAATTGTCCAAAACAATGCATTTAAAGAGTTGACAACTTTTTCTAATATATGGTGCCCTTCTATGCACTTACTACTAAATCTACACAGATTGCCCACGAGCTAAGGTTGTGTGATGAAGAATAAGAATGGATGGCAAGAGCGATGCGGAATATGGTCAATGATTAGGATCATTTCTACAAAGCATCTTGTTATGGGAGCACTAGACTGTGCTCGAGAGACTCGACTAAATGAAAGATTTGTTACAAGAATTTTGATTATAAGATAATCCCACATAGGGATACAGAAAATCCCACAACCCATAATTGTAGGTATAGACAACATGACTCGATAGGATATAAAGGATCCCAAAACCCAGGATTGTAGGTATGGATACAATATATCAAAATTACAGTACCTCCCTCAATGAGGATGAACAAGATACAAGATAGTACTAGACAAGATCTTGTACTACGAGATTACAAGGTGATTGTAATGAATGAAGCTGAGAGGAGAAGAGCTGAAGAGAGTGAAAGAGAACAAGAAAAAGAGAAAAGAAGACTAGAAGAGGAGAGAGAAATATAGAAAAGAGGAGAGAAGGAAGGAGAAAGTCATGGAAGTTGACGATGAAGGTGAAGAGTATGTTCTTGATAATAACTGGTTGCCCTAATCTAGGACTCTTACACCTTATATACCTCGGTTAGTGTGATTGGGTGTCTAACCCCTAATTTCTATGTATTCTGCTTGTTACAATCCATCCCCACCCCGAAGGTTTTTGCCCTTAAAAATAAAGAGAAATGGAGGGGAGTGATGGGTGGGCTTAGAGAGGGGTGCAAAGTACTATTCTGAGCCATATTACAATGAAAATGGGTGGGTAAAGACGAGGGATAGGCATGCTATCCATGACTAGTTTGTTGAGGTAAAATTGTCATAACTTTTGGTAGGCTACTCCAAATGGGGCATACCACATGCCGAAACGGAACTTATGATGAGTACCTTTAGCCTAGGTAGGATACACATGCCTGAGATTTGGGTAAGTTCAAAACTATTCTAAAACAGTGTGTAGTCTGTAGGTAGAGGGTGTCAAACAGGTGCATAATTGGCTAGTCTTCAATCCATTAGGCCTCTTTGGAGGTGAGGAAATTCATTGACAATGGTGGCTGGGCACCATGAGGCTTCTTCTAGGGGTAGGTCTTGCCATTTGATGAGGTACTCCTTGATGGATCAAGACCTTAAGTGCTTATCTCATTGCCCAATGATTGTCTTAGGGATATACCAAATGATGCCTTCTTCATATATGGGGGAAAGTTCTTCCACATAGTCCACTGGGGTGTCCATGAAGGGTTTTAGCTAGATGACATGAAACACATTGTGGATTTTGGTGGTAAAGGGAAGCTCTAATCGGTAGGCTAAGTCACCGACTCTCTTCAGGATCTGGTAGGGGCCATAGAAGTGGTGGGCCAACTTGTTACTACTGTCTTCTTTGAGAGTGGAGTAGTGGAACTTAGGCACTTTCAAGAGGACCAATTCCCCTTCTTGGAATTCCAAATGCCTTCTTTTCTCATTAGCATAGAGTTTCATGTGCATTTGTGCCTTTTGAAGATTTACTTTGCATTGTTGAAGTAGGGCTTGCATACGATCCAACTCCACCTGACTCTGAGGGTTTATCTTATCATTGAATAAGACTATGAGGAGGGGAACCCTATACCCATATAAGGTCTCAAAAGGGGAGACTCCAATGATAGAGTGGGTGGATTTATTAAAGGAAAACTCAGCCAAGTGGAGTCACATATCCCAATTGTGTTGTACATCATGGCAAAAGTGCCTCAAATATGTTTCAAGCCATTTGTTCACTCTTTTAGTCTGGCCATCAGTTTGAGGGTGGTATGCAATGGATGGGGTGAGCTTGGTACCCATGGAGATGAAAACTATCTGCCAAAAGTTGCTCATAAACTTAGCATCCCAATAACGTACTATGAATTGTGGTAAGCTATGCAACTTGAAGACATATTCCATAAACTGAGTGGCCACCTAAGAGGCCGTGTATTGGGTCTTAGTGGGGATAAAGTGGACAGCTTTGCTGAGGCAATCAACTACCACATATATACTGTTCCACCCTTTCTTGGTCATGGGAATGCCAATGATGAAGTCCATTGTGATATGAGTCCATTTCCCTTCAAGAATAGGGAGGGGCTACAAGAGGCCAATAGGTCTGAGTATACTATCCTTGTTCTACTAGCATGGAACACATTTGGTTAGAAAGTCCTTGACGTCCCTCCATAAGCCTTTCCAATGAAAGCTCTTGGCAATCCTGTCATATGTTTTGAAAACACCCAAGTGACCATTAGTGGGGAAAGAGTACATCTCTTCCATGATCTTCTATGTGAAGGGGGAAGTGTGTGGGATGATGATCTTGCCATGGGATCAAATAAGGCCATGCTTGAGCTGATGTTGGGAGTTTTCAGCCATGATCCCATGCTATAATTTCTGGAAGATGTGGCTAAATTGATCATCTAACAAATAAGTTTCTTGAAGCTCTTCAATCCAATCACTATGCAACTCTAAAATAGAGGATACTTTGCATGCCCACATCCAAGAGAGTGAATCAACCACACTCGAGTGTGAGAGGTGTCAAAATCATAGTTTTGTAATGTTGGTACCCATCGTCATTGCTTAGGAGTCAAAGTGGACTGAGTCAAGAAGTAGTGGAGGTCTTGCTGGTCACTTTTGACTTGGAAGCAGTTGCCATACAAATAGTGGTGCCCTTTCTTGATAGCATGGAGGATGACCAACATCTCCTGGTCATACACATTCATTTGCATCTCCTTCTCATCAATTTTAAACATGAAAATAACAAACACATAGGTTAAACATTGCTTACATATATTGATATATAATTAAATTAACATATATTCAATTGAGTGTACATGCATTTCAAGAATTAATGCATATAATAATAATCATAGTGATATATGTTGGCGATATTTAACATGAATAAGTATAACTATCACTCAATGTCAAAAAATAAAAATCAAACTTATATAACGATGCATAACACCAAAAGGGAAGATGAAATATTACTTTTCCTATGATTCAACACCAAAATATAAATTCCATATAAAAGAACGATTCTTAAATTTTCGAATAAAATCTTTAAAATGTAAAATGAGATGTTTCATGGTTTTTAAATGCAATCGTAAAAGTGCATCATGCTCCCACATCTTTGCTCGGATTTTGTTGTAGTGCATGATTAAAGCTATGATGTCATAGGTATTATATAGCTACATATATGCACATAAAAGGCCCTAAATATATAATTCATGCTTGTATTTATTGTTTTATGGTTGAGAGTGTGATGTTTTGAGATCTTATGTATGAATTGTATGTGAAATATGGTATATTATTATCTATATATCTACGTATTATTATGTGAGTGCTTCATGCTTGCTTGTAGTATGAGCTAAGATACTAGCTAAGGATAATTGATATTTGGTATTGAAGGAAGTTTTGGGGATATCTTCTTCCTTGATCCTTATTTGGTAGTAACCAGATCGTAGATCAATCTTGGAAAAGATTCTCGCCCCTTGCAGCCTATCAAGTAGATTGTCTATTCTTGGGATTTGATATTTATTCTTGAGTGTTACCTGGTTTAGACCTCGGTAATCAATGCAAAGGCAGAGAGTTCCGTCCTTTTTCTTTTGAAACAGTATTGGGGTTCCGCATGGAGAATTACTCGGTTTGATGTATCCTTGATCCAGTTAACTGCTTGAATTGCTCTTTCAGCTCAATTGCTTCAGGGATAAACATTTTATATGGACTCTTAGCAATTGGAGCAGCTCCTGGTTCAAGTCCGATCTTGTGATCGACTTCTCTTCGAGGTGGTAATTCAGTCAGCTCCTCTAGGAAGATGTCATCATATTCCTTCAGCCAATATGGCTCTCCCTCGTCTTTTTTATTCTGCTAAACCTTATTTAATTTTATGAGATACACTGGTAGTCCTTTTCTTAAGCCTTTTATTATGCGAGATGATTTGGCTAGTTGAACCTTGGGTTTTCCTGCCTCACCTTGGGTCATCACTGTTTCCCCCTTTAGGTTTTGAAAAGTCACCTGGCCTTTTCTGCACTGAATATGCACGTCATTGGGGATTAACCAGTCCATACCCAATAGACATTCATAGGCCCCTAAATTCATGATCCTAGATCCCATTTCAGAGAGATTGCTTCCTAGGCTAAATGTCACTTTACAAGTTTGCTGAGTAGACATGATTTTTTTTCCATTAGCAAGTTCCACAAGTAACCTAGATGTAGGTGTTGTGTCTATACCTAATTTCTTGGCACACTTTGGTGACATGAAAGAGTGTGTGCTTCCACAGTCAATTAGGATTTTAAAGGACTTACCCTCACATTTTGTTGGTGTTTGAATCACTAAAAATTGGCGATTTGGGCCTTTCTTATGGAGGGTGGCGTGAACTGATGCCCTCTCCATATTGGCTTCCATAGTTGGGTTTCCCTCTTCTTCAAGATCTTTAAGAATTATAGCAGATGATTTTCCTTTTGCAATTAAAGCTTGGTTCTGACCTCTCTACTGTCCTTGGCGAGGAATTTGGCCAAGCTTTGGGCACTGTCTTTTAAAGTGACTTGGCTCATTACAGTGGAAACACCTAGGTACTCCTGAATTACTTCCCGTAGGTATGAAGTTCCTGACTACATTTATTTTGGCCCTCTTTCCTTGACCAAGTGGATGTTGACCTTGGGCTCGCTTAACATAGCCCCGTGAAGTCCCTTTGTTTTGATTCCAAAGCTTATTATTCATTGGATTTGATTGAATCTCCTGAATAAGAGGTGCTACGCAAATCAAAGCATCTTGCAGATCAGTTGGGCGCATAGGTTCAAGGTGTGTGTTCAGAGGAGCATTCAATCTATGACAAAACTTAGACACGTTGAGCAATTGTCATGGAAGGCGCATATTTAAGCTGTAAGATAAACTTTGAGTAATATGCCTCCAGGCTCATTCCCAGTTGTCTTAAGTTAAAGAACTCATTCATTTTTAGCGTGCGATAAGGATGGTGGAAAATATCGACCATGCATAGCTTCTTTCAACTTTTCCCAGCAGGTGATAGCTGTCTCATCAAGTCCGTGGTCTTACAGCACTGTTTCCACCATAGGCATGCCTCACCGGTCAATTTCAACTTGGCGATCATAGCCTAATTACCAGGGCTAGTTCCCGCGGCAGTAAAGTAGTCCTCCATGGTCTCAATCCAAATCTTTGCCTCGGCTTCAACGCCTTTGCCCTTGCCATTGAATTCCAGTGGCTTAACCTACTTAAGGAGATACTTCTCCTAAATTTCAATCGAATTAGCGATAGTTGTATTACCCTGGGTTATTATAAGTTTCACAAATTAGTTTAGTGCTTTAAACTTTTCAGCTTCGTTTCCACATTAACATATCTTACTAGTTTTGTAAAACAATGATGGGCCAAAGAGCACAATATTTTTACAAAATCTAGTCGTTATTATATTTTATAATCAATAGCCATATGTTATGATTTTTACAAGTAAGGAATATTTAAAAATGGCAGATGTTTACAAGTAGACATACATCAGCATCGATAGGATAGGCTAGATGCTATGTACAATTTTCAAAATAGGATATCATTATATCTTTCTTTTTCAAGGATGGATATCAGTTACATTCATGTAGAAGAAAGTAGACCGATTGCTGTCTATGTCGAGAAACATATACAGTGAAAATGGCACATCTGGAAAACCATGGATATGGTAATCTCAATACTTGTGACGTCCTTGGATTATAATCCTGTCGGATGGGATTACCTTCGGTACCTTGTCATAGACATAACGGTCTAGATGTATCTATCGACCACTGGTAATCATAAGTGGATTCCTTCTAAACAAACAAAAGATAAATGCCTCAACTACTTTTAAATTTTCCATCCATTCAAGGTGTTTTAGATTAGTTTGCATGTTGAAAAATCGATTGGCCTTGATGGAACAATAACGCTCATCCCATAACCATCTTCTTTTGCGATTCACGGGAGATGGATTATATAGGCGATCGAGTATCCTCATCATTTCTCTTCTCCACTCGTCATCCATGGAGTTTAGCACCGCAGATGTGTACATTGCTCGAAAACAAGAAACTGGTTCCAGGCTTCATTATTCTACCAAAGTTTATCCCTTAACAATCAACACACTGATTATTACTTAGAACAATTAGTCTTAAAAACCATAGATATTTTTAATTTCAATTATGCTCTGATACCACGTGTCATGTGCCTACCTAATAGTTCCATAGTAGCACGTTTTAGTGGTCCATTGGGGAACTATCCTAGATGGCTTTGCCTGGCACTCGTGAGAATGCACAAGGTCTATCGTCTAGGTTTCCCAGAGTCCCACACTATAACGGAAGATACTAGATGTCCCCACGAGGATCAACCTGCAAGCTCGAGGTCCTAAGTTGACAACTGAGATCTTGATGCATCAGCTAGCTCCATCGGAGGTGTCCCACAAGGGCTTCTTGCCCGATTGGAGCGATCGTAGTTACCCTTGGTTCATGGAGTGCAATGCTTTTTCCCAGCAACTAGTTAGGATTCAGGGAACCTTAACAGAGTTTTGGCACAGCCGCTGCACCTTTTCCCTAAGATAATTATTGATCAAGGTTTTAAGACCCGACCCTGGGTAAGTCAATGCTCGGCTCTACCTAATTTCTCCTAATCAATGTTTCATTCAATCTCTTGAAAGCAGCTCCCAGCTTATCGGGATCACCCATCCGTAGGATGGATCCATCAAGGAACTTGCCCACCCGCTTCCCACAAATGATTTTATTTAGTTTTCTAATTACCTATCACATTAAGTTATGACATATAAATACAACTTCATTAATTAATCTGTTATCATAGGTTCCTTTGCGTCCAGAATGAAATCCATTGACAATTATAGAATTTGACATAGTTGGCTGAGAGAATACGTACAATATAAGATCAGGAATCTGCACACCATATACGAAATGATGATATGAAAGTACAACACAACAAATCGTACATAGAAGCTATGCTATAAGGAAATATGTTTAGTTCAAAAATCATACTCCAAAAGAAAGAGATTCAAGATAGACAAAACGTGGGCAAGAATAAAGCAACCCGAAATAGACAAAATGTGTGAGAGAAGAAATCGTTCCAACATAGATGAGAAATATGAACAACGCTCAAAATTTTATTGCTTTACTTTTTGGCCAAGAATAGATGATGATCTAGCTAATTTTGGTATAAACACATAAACGCAAGAGTGAGTAATTGTGACAAAACCTATGTCATAGAAGTCTGCACGAAAAGCTATTTTCCTATTTGTTTTCCAGCTTCAAGTCTAGTTTACTTGAATTGACATAATATTTTATAGAAAAATCCAAATTGGGCACATATTTGATTGGAAGAAAGCTTTAAGGGTGTCCAAGCAAGGCATATCTACAATTCAACATATTTGCAATCTAAATGTTGATTGATGATGATCGAGTGACTTTTTTTATGCTTAAAATTCATAACATAAGATGCTCATAATATACACAATACATCAAATTTAGGCATGAAAAGAACATGAATTAATAATTGAAGAGATACTACATAGATGTACTTCCTAATTATCTTCTTCAAGGATTTGGTTGTAGTCTATCATGATAGCTCTGATATCATGTTGAGATGTAGAGAGAGAAGATATGTAGACACATGAGAGGAAGAGAAGAGACACACCATGTGAAGTAAAACTGGATATGTACAAACATGATCAAGAAGGATTATTGTGTGCATGTAAAGTGAATCTATGCATGTGAAGTAAAACTGAATATGTATGTACAAATATGAGCAAGAGGTCTGAGATGTATGTGCATATGTGAAGTGTATGGTGCCTACAAGGAGTATGTACAATGGCACTACAATAACATAGTAGATTAATTCCCAAAGATTGAAATCCTTCTTTGCTTAAAAAATGATGTGCTCCCCCTTCAGCTCTTTCTCCAGGAGAAGTGGATCTGACACTTTAGCGAGGTCGTCTAATGTAGCAAGCACACACATTGCTTCACCATGCATTTGGTCAAACAAGTAAAGAAAATTTGACCGCTTGATTAGCACCACCTTTTCCAAGCTAGATGTCACAGGTATCGCTTGAAAACGTCCAAACTTGGTCAAAGCTTGAATTTTCACGATTATTTCTTACCCTCTTGGTGAGCACTTCTTAATGAAAACCACCAAATCTGCAACAAGGTTACCAATATACTCCTTTAGAGCTGAATCCTTCCGTCGATGATCTGCATGTCGAGCTCCTCCTTGCCTTGATGCCTTGGGGGGTTCACTATATATATATTCTCTATATAACATGCATTCATGGCCTATTTATAAATATCTAATCTGTGAATTTTTCTTGAATAAAACACAACCCTTTTCTATTGAATCTGTAAGTAACCCCTTTATATGACACCCTTTTGTATGTAAAAAATGTATAAAAATGGTGTTTTAAAAACCCATTATTTTGAACTCACGTTATATATACATATATTCATGAGTGACCCCCCCTCCTCCCCTGAGCTTGATGCAAACTCATCTATATACAATATGTCTTGAATGACAAAGTCAAATCAAACAATATATCTAGCGACTAACCTACAGTTGTCAGAAAGCGATGAAACTTGACGGTAGGGTGCATCGGGTCCCCGAGAGTCTACCGGTGAAATCTTGGCAAAAAATGATGCTTGCAGCTGCCCTGCATTTGGGGCCACTTTCTATCTTGGCCAAAAATGATGCCTGCAGCTGCCCTGTCTGAAGTCTGGCATCTGGGGCTTGGGGCCACTTTCTATCTTGGCCAAAAATGATGCCTGCAGCTGCCCTGTCGGCGTTTGGGGCTCAGAAAGATGCCATACTTCGGACAGGGCGCCCCAGATGCCAGACTTCAGACAGGGCAGCTACATGCATCATTTTTTGCCAAGATTTCACTGGTGGACTTTGGGGGACCGGACACACCCTACTGTCAAGTTTCATCACATAAAAATATATGGTAGTTAGAAATCTCACATCCTCCAAATGTAATATTCCCACCCTAACACTTTATAAAACAAATTCGGGCTTGAAATGTTTTGAAAATTACTCATTGAGTTATCACATAATTGACCGCATGTAATATCAAATCTTGCATTAAATCAATTCTGCAATCTGACACGAGAAGACGCCTCAATGAACCCAGTCAACAAAAAAGTAAATACGTCTCGTAAATAATATTACAACGGCTTGATCATAATATTTCTTGCATTATATTTGATTTAGCATTCCCAATTCCATTTAGTGCATCAAAGATCGCATTGATTTTGCAACGACAAGACAAAACACAAAAGCCTTAATCGATAGACAAAGAACGTGCAAGAACAAGCATGATATTGAGCAAGTTAAGTATCAAAGAGTATGGCATGACTTTATAAACTAGATAAGTCATGAGGTAACTTGGCCAAAAACTACCAGATGAAGTCGTTTTGATGAAAAAAGACATTTTTGAAAAAATAGGCAAAAAAATCATGATATTTTTTACGCCTAGAGTGAGAGAAAGCATTTTAAAATCATCCCCATGCCACCATCCAATAGGTAGGCAATCAAAAAGCATTTTTTATCAAGCTTACTTAGCTCTTGACAAGTAGCCAAAAGAATGAGTGACTGCATGCTTCCCCCTCATGGCTATAAATACAACCCCTCTCCTTCATAAAGAAAGCAAGAAGGAAGACCTCCTGATGATGAAAAAATTTCTCTACATTTCTTTTTCATTCTAGCTTGAGCCTTGAAGAAGGAAAATACCCCTCTTCTACCTCATTTCCATTTTTTCTACCCCCTGTTACGCCTTTCTTCCATACAACCATATCGCTAAACAAAACGCTGGCAAAATTTTTCTAGACAACCACCAACTCTCCTTGAGCTACCATGTTAATTTTGCTTGACATCCATGGCTCCATGAGGTTGCAAAAATTCAAGAAGTCCATTTGAAGCAAAAGAAGCAAGAAACGCGGTCGATGGAGAAAATGGTGCGGTAGGAATTAGCGAAACCCTCATTACTACAAACCTGATAGAGGTAACATCTCATCGGTTTGGAAAAAAATAATATTTTATAAGCTTATCGCTATATTTAGCTTTAAATGATTATAAACACATTTTAAAGAAAATGCGTATGAATTGCCGCTTAGGAAAATGGCGTGAGTAATATAATAATAAACTATTCAGTGAAAAGACTCTTTCACTTGAAAAAGGATTATATGCCTATCATGAAGAAAATATCGTAATTATGGTTTATTTCGTGATATTTATTATTATTTCGTTAATGATGCGTGTGATTATAATAACTAAAAAAAGGTAGATGGTGTTAGGGGAGGGAATATTTTATAAATTTTCCCTTAAAGTGACTATCACTATTTCATTTTTCTAATGATAAACACATGCACATAAGTCTTATAATAATTTACAGAAAATAATTTAGATAATATCATGAAATAATCAATGCATTAAATCAACAAAAAATTATATAGAAAAATATATACTAGACGTGCATAAATTAGGTGCGTAGTAATATAATTTGATGCTTGAAAAATGAAAGAAAAATTACACTTATGATTTTTGCATTACTTAGAATAAAGTTTTCAGAAAAACAATTAGCATTGCATTTATGACATAGCTAAATGAAAATTGATCTTTCTAGATAATGTTGAAAGTTCGTTGGACATCATCGATTAAACCATAGAATACGAGCAAAATAAAATAAAAATTATTTTCTTGTTGAAAACACACACAATGTTAATATTACTGTTATATTAGCGAGAGCGTCAATATCATGAGTCGACCCACATATGAATCAATGAGAAAACCTTATCTAAAATATCGAGGATATTGAAGCAAAAACAACTATGAAATACTCGACAACCCTGAAACTATCAGTATCAAGAAATTAAATAAATATCGAAAGTCTGTAAGACTTATTGGACATTGATAAGAATTTGTCGATATAAATTCTAATGTCTAAACAAACTTGGGAAAGCATTTGAAATCCTGCTAAGTGTGGGTTAGGGCAGGGCAACGCATGAATTGCTTGCCATAGGTATAAATGCCCATATTATCTTTTAGGGCGAAAATACCAAGTTTTCATAAGGATAAAATAGACTTCAGATTCACGAAATAACTTGCGGATCCGAAAAAAAGAGTTGCAAGTAGGAAGCGAAACCCTAAAAATAAGGTGGGACCTTAAAAGAGAAACCCTAGAATTGGGTGGGGCTACTTCCTACGCTAAAAGCACTTGTTGTCGTTTCTTTTTTTATTTGTGCATGTATTGATCATTGCAAAAGAATGATTAATTGTGTTTGTAGCAGTTAGATCTGATTGTAAATATATAATTAGGATAATAATAAAAGATTGGTTTTCTCTATCTTTGTGTTGTGTCGTAAAATTACGTAAAGGAACCTATGATAACAGATTAATTAACGAAGATGCATTTATATATCATAACTTAATGTGATAGGTAATTAGAAAACTAAAGAAAACCATTTGTGAGAAGCGGGTGGGCGAGATTCTTGAAGGATCCATTCTACGGATGGGTGGTCTCGGTAAGTTGGGAGCTTCTTTCAAGAGATTGAATGGAACGTTAATTAGGAGAAATTAGGTAGAGGCGAGCATTGACTTACCTATGGTCAGGTCTTAAAACCTTGATCAATAATTATATTAGGGAAAAGGTGCAGCGGCTGTGCTAGAACTCCGTTAAGGTTCCCTGAATCCTAACTAGTTGCTGGAAAAAAGCATTGCACTCCATGAACCAAGGGTAACTACGATCACTCCAATCGGACAAGAAGCCCTTGTGGGACACCTCCGATGGAGCTAGCTGATGCATTAAGATCTCAACTGTCAAATTAGGACCCCGAACTTGCAGGTTGATCCTCATAGGGATAGCCAGTACCTTCCGTTACGGGGTGGACTCTAGGAAACCTAGACGATAGACCTTGTGCATTCTCGCGAGTGCCGGGAGAAGCAATCTAGAATAGTTCCCCGATGGACCACTAAAACGTACTAGTAGGGAACTGTTAGGTAGGCACGTGACACGTGGTATCAGAGCATAATTGAATTAATTAAAAATATCTATGGTTTTTAAGACTAACTGTTCTAAGTAATAATCAGTGTGTTGATTATTAAGGGATAAACTTTGGCAAAATAATGAAGCCTGGAACCAGTTCCTTGTTTTTCGAGCAATATACACATCTGCGCTGAACTCCACGGATGACGAGTGGAGAAGAGAAATGATGAGGATACTTGATTGCCTATATGATCCATCCCCTATGAATCGCAAAAGAAGATGGTTCTGGGATGAGCGTTATTGTTACATCGAGGCCAATCGATTCTTCGACATGCAGACTAATCTAAAACACCTTGAATGGATGGAAAATTTAAAAGTAGTTGAGGCATTTATCTTTTGTCTGTCTAGAAGGAATCCACTTATGATTACCAGTGGTCAACAGATACATCTAGACCGTTATGTCTATGACAAGGTACTAAAGGTAATCCCACCTGACAAGATTATAATCCAAAGACGTCGCAAGTATCGAGATTATTGTATCCATGGTTTTCCAGATCTTCCATTTCCACAGTATAGATTTCGAAACATAGACAGCAATTGGCCTAATTTCTTCTACATGAATGTAACTGATATCCATCCCTGAAAAAGAAAGATATAATGATATCCTATTTTGGAAATTGAACATGCATCTAGCCTATCCTATCGATGTTGATGTATATCTACTTGTAAACATCTGCCATTTGTAAATATTTCTTACTTGTAAAAATCATAACATATGGCTACTGATTATAAAAGATAACAGCGACTAGATTTTGTAAAAATATTGTGCTACTTGACCCATCATTGTTTTACAAAACTAGTAAGATATGTTAATGTGGAAATGAAGCTGAAAAGTTTAAAGCACTAAACTAATTTGTGAAACTTACGATAACCCAAGGTAATACAATTATAGCTAGTTCAACTGAAATTTAGGAGAAGAAGTATCTCCTTAAGCAGGTTAAGCCACCGGAATTCGATGGCAAGGGCCAAGGCATTGAAGCCGAGGAAGAGATTTGGATTGAGACCATGGAGGACTACTTTACTACCACGGGAACTAGCCTTGCTAATCAGGCTATGATCGCCAAGTTGAAATTGATCGGTGAGGCATGCTTGTGGGGGAAATAGTGATGTAAAGACTAGGGACTCACTGAGACAACTATCACCTGGGAAAAGTTGAAAGAAGTTGTGCGTGGTTGATATTTTCCACCAGCTTATCACACGCTAAAAATGAATGGGTTCTTTAACTTAAGACAACTGGAAATGAGCCTGGAGGCATATTACTCAAAGTTTATCTCACTGCTTAAATATGCACCTTCCAGGACAATTACTCAGCAGGAGTCTAAGTTTTGTCACAGATTAAATGCTCCTCTGAACACACGCCTTGAATCTATGCGCCCAACTGATATGCAAGATGCTTTGATTTGCGCAGCACCTCTTATTCAGGAGATTCAATCAAATATTTTCTTCGCGAGGGCTCCTAGTTGGAGTAGGACAAGCATGCGATACTGCCATAGGTGTAAACCTTGGCACACATGAAGGATGAATCTCATTCCTCAAGTCATGTTGGTAGTGTTTATATCCAACCCTCCAAAGTACGAGGATACCAGTACGAGGATACCTATAACTGCATGTGCACTTTCTTAAAGTTGATCTTCATTCCTTATCCATTTCCTATAAGTTCCAAAGTAAAACATATAAGCTAGGATTTCATGAGATATCACACTTCTAAATTGAGTAGAACATTTTTTCATGATAGACAAACTTAGAGATGCATAAATATAATCGTGTGTCTCAATACTTAGAGATGCCAACCAAATGCATGTATGAAGGTTGTGTCTCTGGGACTTAGTAGTTTGTCACAACTGTTATCCATTTTTGAGTGTGGCTTAACACCTCCTCATATGATGCCCTCACTTTATTTTCTAAGCACTCAAACATTAATTATGCAACCATTATTACATCTTAAACTTCTTATGTTTGTAAAAGGTTTAGGTAACATTAATTACACAACAACCATTACATCCTAAATCATAAATTCAATATAGTGCATTGCAAGATAACATATAAATACATAGTCATTATTGAAACCATTACAACATAAAATAATACAATATCTATTGTATTTATTGTTTATTTTCACGTATCCAATTTATTAATATTGAAGTATGTTCACTATAAGAATGTGAGAGTTGAAAAAGCCAGGTTTCCAAATGACACTTAGCATTCTAGTAGTAATATTTAAAATCCCCTATACTCCCCTATGCCATCCAGTAGCACGATAGAAAATTCCCTATGCCCATAGTGATAAGTTTGGCTCTCCCCTCAATTGCAGGTCTATGTAGATAAGAACATTAATGATGTGTGGATCAAGCTACAAAATGAGAATGTAAAAAATGGGGCAACTGCTAATTGTGT